>NC_092120.1:16446369-16746369 GCF_045679555.1 Salvelinus alpinus
TAACCTCTCTGTATTTACCATCTGCGTGTAGATCGACTGCTTGTTTAACTCACTTTTTTGTCCCTGGAAGGTCTTGTAAAGTTCAGTGCATTTGAGGCCCTGATATTTTTGAAGGGACTTTGCGCTTGAGGAATGTGCCCGGTCCTGACACAATAGTATTCTGTGGACTTTGCCTTTGACTTTGATGAATGGTTATTGAAACAGTAGTGGTTGTTCCCTATGGAGATTGTTTGAATTGGAGAGAACGTCTTCATTAGTAGAGAGGCAGGAGGGTCCAGTCAGCGGGACCGGCTGTCGTAGAGCCCTGTTACTTTGGAGGGGGTCGAGCACGTCCTATAAGGGTCACGCACCAGCGCCCAGCAGCCAATGGCACGGCGGTAACTCCGAAGGGTTCGAACAAGAGATCATCGGACGCATATTTCTCCTGGCTGTGCCAACGTGTGCCGTCTCTAAGTTCCAGCTGGTACCATTACGTCTATGAACATGACTGTGTTACGATGAAACCGTTCCCCGTTTCCCACCGTTATTGAGTTCCCAGTGTCCCTAGAGTGTCTTAAACCCTGGCCGTGTCAGTCTGTCCCCTAACTTTCAACCCCCTCTCTCCCTCACCCCTTCTCTCTCACACTTCCCTCCCTCACACCCTTCCCCTGACTCCCCCTCCGGGTTAGTGGATGCAGCAGAATCAGCCCTTTTTATTCCACTTAACATTTGAACACGGTCCTTAATGCGCCATCCCCTCTACTGACTGCATTAGCATAAACGGGGGGGGGGGGGGTTCTTCTACAGTAAACGCTCTAAACAGCCAGAACAGGCAGCCTTTTGAATCGTCTTTAACGGGGTGAGGGGTGCTCAACTCTCATGTGGTTACAGGGTGATTTATTGTGCACCACACTCAGTTTATATACATATACTACCTGGTGCATACATATAAAAGTACTCATAGGCAAGCAAGCACACACATGCACATTTTATATAGGGCTACATTTTATATAGGCCTACTACACACACACACACACACACACACACACACACACACACACACACACACACACACACACACACACACACACACACACACACACACACACACACACACACACACACACACACACACACACACACACACACAACACACAACACACACACACCACTCCACACACCACTCCACACACCTCATCCCAAAGCTTTTGGAATACATTAAGCAGTGCATGGCTCCTGATTAAGGGGAAGCAGTTTTCCCAGTATTTCGCTCCTTTCGCCTCACCTCCAGGCACTGCTGTGGAAGATGTGTAATTAGTAGTGTGGCGAGAGCGGATTTACATCCCGCTGTGTCCTCTCTCAGATCTCATCTCCTACTGTAATTTTCAATAGGTGTCGCTAGCTAATTTCCATAAGCTATAGAGACATCAATGAGCTGGGCGAGGCTATGACGACTCAAACTAGCCCTGTGTGACAGATAAGAGTATTAGCTACTCTTCAGCAAATTGCTGAAAGGAGGGTTTTTCAAAAGACCCAAAAAGAGCCAACCCTTGTTTTTCAGGGTTGTCTGTTTTGATGTGGTGTCACTCTCTATTTCCTGTGCCTCAAATAGGAAACAGGAAGCTGGCTCAGCTGTGTTTCTATAGAGCAAAGAGGTTATCATTAGCAGGCCTCAGCCCTGTGGTTTCTCACTGTCATCCATCTGCAGGCCCCGGCTCAGGCACATCAGGGTGAAAGTTCATATGGCGCCCAGCCACGCAAACATATAAGCGGAGTCACAGGAACCAGAGCCATAACATCCTGGCAACCTGTGGCCTGACCCGACTGCCTTGTTATTGACGCCTCCTGGGGAGGGCTCCCGATTGGCCCCTCTTGGCCCTTGGAAAATGCGCTCTCAGCTCCTCTCTTGACTCCCACCCCTTCGACCGAGGCAATTGGGACGCCTCTCGAAGCTGGGAAGGAAAACAATAGAGATGTATGACTCGTGGCCCTGCTCAGCTCGCATTCTTGTTTCCTTTGCCAGGGGCGAGGTGTAAGTCACTGCTCTTTCCCTGCTGCTGCTCTCTCACCATGCTGTCCCCTCACTTCCTCCCTCGCATTTTCCACAATCCTCCAGTACGAAGCTCCCTTCCCCTCTCCTCCTCCTCTCCTTTCTTCCAACCTCCTCCATGGTGCTGTAGTTACAATCAACACTCTTGCTCTGTACTCTCGGAGAGCTGTGAAACACACAAAACTCCAGGTCCATTATCCCCGACATTCCAATGAGCACCTTTGCTCACTAGCTGCCGCGAGTTGAAAGGCTTGAAATGTACACCGTTCTGACTTTCCCCGAAACATTTAGAGCTAAAAGGGGAACGTTTGGGGGTTTATTGAAAGGGTGTATTTCAGAGCAGCCAACCTTTTTTCCTTCCCTCTTACAGCAGAGCTGTCAGATAGAGTGTAAACAAGAGTCTTGGTATTCTGAATGCCAGATCAAGTGAAGCATTTTTAAGTGAAGCACATGGGGCGGGGGGAAAGAGGGGGGCAAACAAATGCAACCAGCAGGAGCTGTGTGTCTGTTTGATGCCCCCCCCCCCCCTTCAGAGGTAGTAGGAGTCATTCTCTGGGGCTGAGCATGCTGGGAGGCTGACAGGCCTTATTCTCTCTGCCTCGCTCTGCCTCTTGTGTCTGAGACACAGTCTCCCCCCGGTATCCCCCTTTAGATTACAGCTCAATACAGCACACACATTGTGTGTGTGTGTGTACACACGTGTGTGTGTTCATGTGTATGTGTGTGTCTGCGGGTATGTGTGTTTGTGTGTGTATATTTGTTTTAGTCTTTGTCCAATAGAGGAATTTGTACTCTCCTTTCCTTCTTTGCCCTGTAGCCTTAATTTCCCCCACCACTTCAGCTGAATATTGCAGGAAAAAGCTGTTTCCTGAACATCCCCACCAAATGATAAAGCAGGTCTGTCTGACGTCTAACCTTTCCACCCCCAATGTTTTTATAAACTCTTCATCACTATAGCACACCTCTGTTTTGCCCCACATTTACTCTCCTTTATATTGGACCTCGGAGTGTTCAAATGTGTAGCTCTAGCAAGACCTGAGGATGCACAAACAACAAGCAGAAAAAGGGCCCTGGGATCAATAAGGCAATTTTGGTGCGGGTCAGCTGCTGACACTCTGGTTATTTACTCTGGAGGTGGTGGGGGTGGGGGGTAGACATATTACCCTGCTTACCTAACTCCCTCAGTACCTTTTAAACATGACGAACAGCCCCTGTGGTGTCCAACCACAGGCAGACATGCCCCCAGCCCAGTCCCCTGCCTCGGACCTGCACTGGGCCGCCAAATAGCATTTTCTTTGCCTGCAGGCTGGACGGAATGTTTGTGTGTTGCGTGTGGTGGGGAATGTTAGTATTTGGTGTTGTTGTAACATGTAGGTCTACTTATGTGTGCAAGGTCGTGGATGTGCCGAAACAACAAAACAGGAATAGCCTACAACAGAGGAACATCTTGAGATATTGGGTTACCTATTGGTAGCATTTCACACCTTATTCTCCTCCTACATCGCTGTAAACATTAGACCCTCTGAGTGTCATTCTAGCTGACTGTGCCACCAATGCTGTGGCAGAAGTAAAAACCTCAGAAAGATAATGTTGCTCATGTCATGGTTCCCCGGAGGCAGGCATGGGAGCAGATATGGCCTGCAGGCAGGCGGCGGGGGGTCACGCACGGCAAGGATTCACCCAGGGAAGCGGGACGTGTGTGGGACAGCTGTCTCGGGGCTGAGCTAATCCCTCTGATCCCTGCCTTGAGCTCAGCTTCCCACTGGAACTAAGGAGGGATGCTAACAGGGCTAGCCTAGCTTTAGAGAGCAGGACTCTAACAACAAGACTAGCCTATAGGCCGAGGGAAGGCGATAGCTACAGTAGGGAAGCCTATAGCTTTGCTCGTTTGAGAATGAGGCTCTGAAAAAGAGTTAACATAGGTTGAAGGTGGGACACTAACAGGGCTAGCCTAGCTTTAGAGAACATGGCTATATGTGTAAGCCTGAGGGAAGGAGATACAGTCAGCTCGACTAAATGAAATAATGCGCCGAGTACAACAGATGTAGACTTTACCGTGAAATGTTTACTTACGAGCCCTTAACCAACAATGCAGAGTTAAAAAGTAAGAAAAATGTACAAAATACATTTTTTAACTGGTAACACAATAAAATAACAACAGCGAGGCTATAAACAGCGACAGGTACCGAGTCAATGTGCAAGGGTACGAGGTAGTTTAGGTACAGTAATTGAGGTAATAATATGTAACTATGTACATGCAGGTAGGGGTAAAAGTGACAAGGCAATTAGGATGGATAATTGACAGAGTAGCAGTAGCGTATGTGAAGACTGTGAAAGTGTGTGTGTGTGTGTGTGTGTGTGTGTGTGTGTGTGTGTGTGTGTGTGTGTGTGTGTGTGTGTGTGTGTGTGTGTGTGTGTGTGTGTGTGTGTGTGTGTGTCTGTGTGTGTGTGTGTGTGTGTGTGTCTGTGTGTGTGTGAGCGTGTGTGAGCGCGTGTGTGTGTGTGTGTGAGCGTGTGTGTGTGTGTGTGAGCGTGTGTGTGTGTGTGTGAGCGTGTGTGTGTGTGAGCGTGTGTGTGTGTGTGTGAGCGTATGTAGTATGTGTGTGTTGGAGTGTCAGTGTAGTATATGTGAGTGTGTAGATTCCAGTGAGTGTGTATGGAGCCAGTGCAAGAGACTCAGTGTAAAAAAAAAAGGGTGCCAATGCAGATAGTCCAGTAGCCATTTGATGAACTGTTTAGCAGTCTTATGGCTTGGGGGGTAGAAGCTGTTTGCTTGCCGTGAGGTAGCAGAGAGAACAGTCTATGTCTTGGGTGGTTGGAGTCTTTGAGAATTTTTAGGGCTTTACTTTGACTCCGCCTGCTATAGAAGTCCTGGATGGCAGGGAACTCGGCCCCAGTGATGTACTGGACCGTATGCACTAGAGGTCGACCGATTATGATTTTTCAACGCCGATACCGATTATTGGAGGACCAAAAAAAGCCGATACCGACTAATATAAAAATTAAATTTTTATATATATATTTGTAATAATGACAATTACAACAATATTGAATGAACACTTATTTTAACTTAATATAATACATCAATAAAATCTATTTAGTCTCAAATAAATAATGAAACATGTTGAATTTGGTTTCAATAATGCAAAAACAAAGTGTTGGAGAAGAAGGTAAAAGTGCAATATGTGCCATGTAAAAAAGCTAACGTTTAAGTTCCTTGCTCAGAACATATGAAAGCTGGTGGTTCCTTTTAACATGAGTCCTCAATATTCCCAGGTAAGAAGTTTTAGGTTGTAGTTATTATAGGAATTATAGGATTATTTCTCTCTATACGATTTGTATTTCATATACCTTTGAGTATTGGATGTTCTAATATGTACTTTAGTATTGCCAGCCTAATCTCGGGATTTGATAGGCTTGAAGTCATAAACAGCGCAATGCTTGAAGCACAGCGAAGAGCTGCTGGCAAATGCAGGAAAGTGCTGTTTGAATGAATGCTTACGAGCATGCTGCTGCCTACCACCGCTCAATCACACTGCTCTATCAAATCATAGACTTAATTATAATATAATAACACACAGAAATACGAGCCTTAGGTCATTAATATGGTCAAATCCGGAAACTATCATTTCGAAAACAAAACGTTTATTCAGTGAAGTACGGAACCGTTCTGTATTTTATCTAACGGGTGGCATCCCTAAGTCTAAATATTGCTGTTACATTGCACAACCTTCAATGTTATGTCATAATTATGTAAAATTCTGGCAAATTAATTACGGTCTTTGTTAGGAAGAAATGGTCTTCACACAGTTCGCAACGAGCCAGGCGGCCCAAACTGCTGCATATACCCTGACTCTGTTGCACAGAACACAAGATAAGTGACACAATTGCCCTAGTTAAAAGAAATTCATGTTAGCAGGCAATATTAACTAATCGATTATATGCAACACAGGACAAGCTAGATAAACTAGTAATATCATCAACCATGTGTAGTTAACTAGTGATTATGATAAGATTGATTGTTTTTTATGAGATAAGATTAATGCTAGCTAGCACCTTACCTTGGCTCCTTGCTGCACTCCATAATAGGTAGTCAGCCTGCTACGCAGTCTCCTCGTGGAGTGCAATGTAATCGGCCATAATCGGTGTCCAAAAATGTTGATTACCGATTGTTATGAAAACTTGAAATCGGCCCTAATTAATCGGCCATTCCGATTAATCGGTCGACCTCTAGTATGCACTACCCTCTGTAGCACCTTACGGTCGGTTGCCAATCATTTGCCATACCAAGCGGTGATGCAGCCAGTCAAGATGCTCTCAATGGTTCAGCTGTAGACATTTTTGAGGATCTGAGGGCCCATGCCAAATCTTTTCAGCCTCCTGAGGACTTCATGACTGTGATGGTTTGTGTTTGGACCATGATAGCTCCCATCCAGAACGACCCACGGGAGCAATCAGGGTCAGGTATCCCGCTCAAGGGTGCATCGACAGATCTCCCACCCAGTCGACTCAGTGACCCGAACCAGCAACATCTCGGCCACTGTCACAATGCTTCCAACTGCCAGGCTACCTGCCGCCCCCAACCATCCAAGACCCCCTACAGTCCAACCTGAAAACCTCCGTCTCCACACCCCCCCCCCCCTGTCTCCACCCCATCCAAGCCACCAACCCCATCCAATCCAACCAAACAACTATGAAAAACAGACAAGAACAAAGGAAAACAACAACAAAACAACCATGTAAAACAAAAGACATCAAGGACAATTAAAAAAACAGCAAGGCCAGCTGTATGTGTGGCACTCTTTACGTGTGCTTGTGTACGTGTGAGCACTTGCGTGGCATCAGCCTCAGGCAAACCATCATTTTACCCCTCACTCAGCAACTTCACTCCCACTCATCTCCAGTTCCATATTCCAACCCTCAGTTTCCCTCATCCCATCCCACCTATCTCTGCTGGCCACCATCTTCGGATATCTATGATGTTGAATGCTGAGCTGTAGTCAATGAACAGCATTCTCACGTAGGTGTTCCTTTTGTCCAAGTGAGAAAGGGCAGAGTGGAGTAAAATAGAGATTGCATCATTTGTGGATCTTTTGGGGCGGTATACGAATTGGAGTGGGCCGAGGGTTTCTGGGATGATGGTGTTGATGTGAGCCATGACCAGCTTTTCAAAGCATTTCATGGCTACAGATGGGAGTGCTACGGAGATTTAGACAGGGACTATGGTGGTCTGCTTGAAACATGTAGGTATTACAGACTGGGTCAGAGAGAGTTTGAACATGTCAGTGAAGACACTTGCCAGCTGGTCAGGGCATGCTCTTGAGTACACATCCTGGTAATCCTTCTGAATGTTAACCTCTTTAAAGGTCTTACTCATGTCGGCTATGGAGAGCGTGATCACACAGTCGTCCAGAACAGCTGGTGCTCTCATGCATATTTCAGTGTTGTTTGCGTCGAAGCGAGCATAGAAGTAATTTAGGTCGTCTGGTAGGCTCATGTCACTGGGGAGCCCGCGGCTGGGTTTCCCTTTGTAATCCGTGATAGTTTGCAAGCCCTGCCACATCTGACGAGCGTCAGAGATGGTGTATTAGGATTAGAACTTCATCCTGTATTGACGCTTTGCCTGTTTGGTGGTTCGTCGGAAGGTTTAGCGGGATTTCTTATAAGCGTCCAGATTAGTGTCCCGCTCCTTGAAAGCGGCAGCTCCAGTTATTAGTTCAATGCGAATGTTGCCTGTAATCCATCGCTTCTGGTTGGGAAATGTACGTATGGTCACTATGGGGATCAGCCGGTGACTGATGTGGTAAACTCCTCAATGCTATCGGATGAATCTCGGAACATATTCCAGTCTGTGCTAGCGAAACATTCCTGTAGCTTATGATCTGCTTCATCAGACCACTTCCATATTGAGCGTGTCACTTGTACTTCCTGTTTGAGTTTTTGCTTGTAAGCCGGAGGCAGGAGGATAGAGTTATCCTAAAGCTTTGTACGCATCTCTGTGTGTGGAGTAAAGGTTACAACTGTATTCAGAGTTAGCCTAGCTTCAGGGTGGTAAGCTAACAGGCTAGCCTAGCTTTAGAGGGGGGATAGGACTAGCCTATAGTCTTAGGGAAGGAGGTACAGCTAGATTAGGACTGTATTGAGGATGAAGCGCAAACTCAGTTATCTTAGCTTCAGGGCGGGACGCTAAGAGGGCTAGCAGGCACATCTATTACATTTAGGGCTGTCCCCGACCCCAAAACAATCTTGGTCGACCGAGAGTCGTCTGTTCTTTCAACCAATTGATTGGTCGAAATGTTAAAACATGTATTTTTCCGTGTATAGACACATCCTATGTGTTTTAATCAATTCAACTATATGCACTGAGCTTGTCTGATGCTTTAAGAGCACTGTTTGATGAAATAGTTAAGACACATAAATGACTAGAGGGAGTCCCACTGCAATTGGTTTGATTGTGCCGGGCCAGGCTCAGACTTGCTGCGCTGTGTAAACCAAATGACAGCGAGCGACTGTGTGACTAGCACCCGTTGTCTCTCTCTCTCCTCCCTGCTGCAGCATCAACATCAACAGTGTTTATGGCGCTGGCCGTGTTGCTGAATCTGGAACACAATTACAGCCATTTCTGACTGAAAATTTCTGTTACCAAAACCCCTCATTTGTTTCGGAAAAACATTCCCTATTCCCTTAACCTTTGCTCTCCTTACATGACACACGTATGCATTGCCTGCACGTGACTAATTGGGCCTGACCTATAGCATATCATAATCACATGAATAAATTAGTTATAACAAACTCGGAACACCGTAACACATGTGACAGTAAAATAGATGCAGAGGATGTGACAAAAAAAATAGAAACTGGTTGCTCAGGAGGTAAAGGGAAAATCAGATGTGTGGAATAAATTTGACTGGAGATCAAGAAAAAGAAGGAGCAAGTGCTGCGTACATATTATGTGCGCCAAACAGGTGCTGTTTGATGACAATATCATTTTTCTTACCATTTGGAACAATGTAAACAACGCTAAATAAATTATAGGCGTACCAGTGAGTCTGTTGTAATGTTTTTTGTAAGCCTTTTTTACAGCAATGACAAAACATTTTCATTTATTCGTGAAGGCAATTTCCGAAATGGAACGGTTTATTTATTGTTTAAGCTGATTATTCAGGGGCCTCTATGTTATTTTATTTAAAAACTCAAATGCTTGATTGCATTTCAAATCATGAATGACTTCTCTGCTGTGTGATGACATGAACGAATTAATGATAGATTGATACAGTAGCCTGTGTATTGAAATACAGGCCTAAGTAAGTTCCGGTATTTATTTTATTTAACCTTTATTTAACTAGGCAAGTCAGTTAAGAACAAATTCTCATTTTACAATGACGGTCTACCCCGGCCAAACCCTCCCCTAACCCGGATGGCGCTGGGCCAATTGTGCGCCGCCCTGTGGGACTCCCGATCACGGCCGGTATTGAACCAGGGTCTGTAGTGGCACCTCTAGCACTAAGATGCAGTGCCTTAGACTGCTGCGCCACTCGGTAATAAGACTAAACAGGATGCGCTCTTAGGCCTACAGCTCGATGGTAGTTATACCAGGCTCCTATACTAAGCCTACTAGTGATAATTACATTACTTATTATTATTATAATGACTAAAGAAATCTCGGTCGACCAACAGCCTATCAACCAAACAATCGACCAGTCAACTAAATGGGTTCAGCCCTAATTCAGTTGGATTGTCTGGTCTTGGAAAGACATTCTGGTACGCTGTGGCTGACTGGTCGCGAGCTGGAAATGCCACAGAGAGCAACAATGACAAATTCCTAATGGATTAATCAAGGCATGCAGGAGTGAGAGTGGTGGTGAGCACTGGGTGTTTTTGGTTTGTGTCCTACCGTGGGCTGACATTGCTGGAATGACATTTGGCTGTTGGGGTGGGGGGGGGGGTGAGCGAGCGAGCATGCTGTGTTTCTCATTCTCGAGATTTATTTTAATGAGGTAGCGCCCCACGATGGATTACTACGCCGGGATATAGACCCGCTCCTGTTTCTGTGTGTGTGTGTGTGTGTGTGTGTGTGTGTGTGTGTGTGTGTGTGTGTGTGTGTGTGTGTGTGTGTGTGTGTGTGTGTGTGTGTGTGTGTGTGTGTGTGTGTGTGTGTGAGCGTGTGTGTGTGTGTGAGCGTGTGTGTGTGTGTGTGTGTGTGAGCGTGTGTGTGTGTGTGTGAGCGTGTGTGTGTGTGAGCGTATGTAGTATGTGTGTGTTGGAGTGTCAGTGTAGTATATGTGAGTGTGTAGATTCCAGTGAGTGTGTATGGAGCCAGTGCAAGAGACTCAGTGTAAAAAAAAAAGGGTGCTATACCAGGCTCCTATACTAAGCCTACTAGTGATAATTACATTACTTATTATTATTATAATGACTAAAGAAATCTCGGTCGACCAACAGCCTATCAACCAAACAATCGACCAGTCAACTAAATGGGTTCAGCCCTAATTCAGTTGGATTGTCTGGTCTTGGAAAGACATTCTGGTACGCTGTGGCTGACTGGTCGCGAGCTGGAAATGCCACAGAGAGCAACAATGACAAATTCCTAATGGATTAATCAAGGCATGCAGGAGTGAGAGTGGTGGTGAGCACTGGGTGTTTTTGGTTTGTGTCCTACCGTGGGCTGACATTGCTGGAATGACATTTGGCTGTTGGGGTGGGGGGGGGGGGTGAGCGAGCGAGCATGCTGTGTTTCTCATTCTCGAGATTTATTTTAATGAGGTAGCGCCCCACGATGGATTACTACGCCGGGATATAGACCCGCTCCTGTTTCTGTGGGGATATTGGAATCCTCTGAGGACACTTGAGTTCAGCAGGAGATTTATGTGCAGCTCATGAATTACTACAGCTGTGAATTAGTTCTTAGATAGTAACGGTTGTAAGAAATATTAGGTGTCTCTAATTTCCCACCCCATCACATAGCTCGTTGTAACTCCTGAAGATCCAAGTTTGCCCGAGCGCATCTACAATGCAAATTACGAACATCGGTGCGGTTTTGAATGACCTTTCAGACCACGAAACCGTAACTGTGATGATGTATTTTGAATGGAACTAATGCGTGCAACGTCCTGGACTATGCATAGAGGGCTACAGCATTTTTGCTACTAATTCTACCCATGTACTCCGACTGGTGATGGGATTGTTCAGCAATCGTCATAACACTCACGTTAAGTGGTCTGGCTGCCAGATGTCAGTTATGCTATTTCCAGATACCCAGAAAGCTTGACTGACACCCGTAGGGGAATACGGAGTCTTTAATGTGGCTCAGGTATGTAAGCTCACCCCTTAAGCTATAGTGAAGAGAAACACCAGGCATGTGGAAAGTAGACATGAGTGACGAGTCTAACGACTGTCTATGCATCTACAATGGAGACATAGGACAATATGGAGACTCCATCTGATTACATTGTGGCGCCACTCAGGCCGGGTGTCCTCCCCACAATCTGACCCATCTCTTTCCCCAATTACCACAGTAGGCTGGTGGCCTATTTGCTTGTTGAGGCGCACAGGGATATCACGCTCCGCTAGACGAGGACGCCGGCGAGGCGAAGAAGCCTTGTGTAGGAAGAGCAGGGAACGAATGCTGATTCGCCTTGTCTCTGTGGCTGGATGGGTCTTAGTCTTAGCCAGGCTAGGTACTCAGTAATGCTACATTTCCAAGGGTCTGTCCCAAATGGCACCCTATTCTCTACATAGTTTGCTACGGTTGACCAGGGCCCATAGGGTTCTAGTTGAAACCAGTGCACCAAGTAGGGAATAGGTTGCCATTTGGGACGCACTTCAAGTGTAATTAGGATGTCTGATGATTAGCGCTGATTTCTTGTTTCATCTCTCATAATGCAGGCTGTCCGTCTTGTGGTCTTTTTCTGGGGCCTTGTTTTTCTTAGAGGATCATATCTCGTTGCAAATGTAATTGTGTGTGTCTGTCAAATGGAATCACTTGAGTCATTTGTTAGAGTGTCTTTGTGTGAGCGCATAAGAGTGTGCGTGTGTATATCCTTTGGTTAAGGTGTGTCAGTGGGTGCAGTGCACCCGGTGTAGGTTAGGACTTTGTACCTGTATACAAATGTATCTCGTTAGTATGATGGATGGGTTTGTGTGTGTGTGTATATGCGGCGTGCATGTGTGTGTGTGTGTGTGAGCTCTCTGTCATTCCCCTTTCCACCCGTAGCGCAAATTATGCATTAACTACATGTGTAAATGCATAATAAAGTTGACAGTCTATATCTATCTCAGAAAGAGGCATCCACATAGCAGAGAGAGAGATGCTGTAGTATGGGAATCGTTGCAATGGTATAAGACAGTGTCTCCCACCTAGAGAGATAAACAGAGCGAGGGAGAGGAGGGGATGATGAAGGAGGTGGGGGCGGTTGAAATAATATTTGGGAGAAAAGAGTAAACATGAGACTCTAGTGATCTGTGTTCTGAGAGAGAAGAGAAGGTAATAGCACCGCGAGCCTGAGTCTGTCTTCTGCAAAGCACTATCGCATTCTTTGTGCTTCGCTATAAAGACATTACTGGGTGGTATGGGGTATGAATGAATAAGTCTGCCTTTTGTTTTGTCCAAGTCTGAGACAGAATCCTAACCCCCCCCCTCCCTGCCCAGCGCCCCATAGATGAAGAACCCCAAAGAAAAACAAAGAGAGCCATTGTTTTTGGGCAGCTTGGGGGAATGATAGCGTACCCCTCAAAAAAAGCAAAACAGCAATAGGGGAGGCCTCAAAGTCTCAAAGCAGAGCTGACACCCAATAGGGTGAATGACAACCTAGTTATTAGAGCAAAGGATTCTGGGATGGAGAAGGGAGGGGGTTACACACTTACAGACAGACATGGACAGAGTCTTTTCATTGGAGCGAACAGTGTCACTCTTTGTTATTGTTGGGGGTCACAGATGCACACTGTGGATGAGGACCATTGTATTGGGCAGAGGGGGCGGGGGGATGGAGGGCACCATCACCACCACTGAGGGGCTGGGGACAGGCTAGTGACAGGCAGGGAGGGGTTAGAGCTGTCCCCATGGTCTCACTGTGACAGACATGCCTGGGTGACATTACTGCTTCCTTGTTCCCTACCCTGCTGAGTGTCAGTTAAACAGCCCCTCCCTCTACCAGTCTCCAGGGTAGTATTCATTAGGCACCAAACGGACTGAAACAGGGAGGGACTACCTGGACTCGTCCAATAACAAAGGCTTACTTCTGTTGTCATTTGCAAAACCTTTTGCTATGGTGTGCTATATCTGTGCCTCATAGAAAGGTATCAGAGTATAGTCTGTTGATGGTCAGATAACGCAGATGCTACACTACAGGACTGTTTTGCTAGCACAGACTGGAATATGTTCCGGGATTCATCCAATGGCATTGAGGAATACACCACATCAGTCATCTGCTTCATCAATAAGTGCATCGATGACGTCGTCCCCACAGTACATATCCCAACCAGAAGCCATCGATTACAGGCAACATCCGCATCAAGCTAAAGGCTAGAGCTGCCGCTTTCAAGGAGCGGGAGACGAATCCGGACGCTTATAAGAAATCCCGCTATGCGCTCAGACGAACCATCAAACAAGCAAAGTGTCAATATAGGATTAAGATTGAATTCTACTACACCGGCTCTGACGCTCGTCGGATGTGGCAGGGCTTGAAAACTATTACGGACTACAAAGGGAAACCCAGACGCGAGCTGCCCAGTGACGCGAGCCTACCAGACGAGCTAAATGCCTTTTATGCTCACTTCGAGGCAAGTAACACTGACGCATGCACGAGTGCACCAGCTGTTCTGGATTACTGTGTGACAACGCTCTCTGTACCCGATGTGAACAAAACCTTTAAACAGGTCAACATTCACAAAGAGGCTGGTCCAGACGGATTACCAGAACGTGTACTCAAAGCATGCGCGGACCAACTGTCAAATGTCTTCACTGACATTTTCAACCTCTCCCTGACCGAGTCTGTAATACCTACGTGTTTCAAGCAGACCACCATATTCCCTGTACCCAAGGAAGCGAAGGTAACCTGCCTAAATGATTACCACCCCGTGGCACTCACGTCGGTAGCCATGAAGTGCTTTGAAAGGCTGGTCATGGCTCACATCAACAGCATCCTCCCGGATACCCTAGACCCACTCCAATTCGCGTACTGCCTCAACAGATCCACAGATGACGCAATCTCAATCGCACTCCACACCGCCCTTTCTCACCTGGACAAAAAGAACACCTACAGTTGAAGTCGGAAGTTTACATACTCCTTAGCCAAATACTTTTAAACTCAGTTTTCACAATTCCTGACATTTAATTACAGTAAAAATTCCCTGTCTTAGGTCACTTTATTTTAAGAATATGAAATGTCAGAATAATGGTAGAGAGAATGATTTATTTCAGCTTTTATTTCTTTCATCATATTCCCAGTGGGTCAGAAGTTTACATACACTCAATTAGTATTTGGTAGCATTGCCTTTAAATTGTTTAACGTGGGTCAAACGTTTCGGGTAGCCTTCCACAAGCTTCCCACAATATGTTGGGTGAATTTTGACCCATTCCTCCTGGCAGAGCTGGTGTAACTGAGTCAGGTTTGTAGGCCTCCTTGTTCGCACACACTTTTTCAGTTCACCCCACACATTTTCTGTATGATTGAGCTCAGGACTTTGTAATGGCCACTCAAATACCTTGACTTTGTTGTCCTTAAGCCATTTTGCCACAACTTTGGAAGTATGCTTGGGGTCATTGTCCATTTGGAAGACCCATTTGCGACCAAGATTTAACTTCCTGACTGATGTCTTGAGATGTTTTTTCAAAATATCCACATACTTTTACTGCCTCATGATGCCATCTATTTTGTGAAGTGCACCAGTCCCTCCTGCAGCAAAGCACCCCCACAACATGAGTTCTATTTTTGTTTAATTTTTGTTAAATGACCAGAGGACATTTCTCCAAAAAGTAAGATCTTTGTCCCTATGTGCAGTTGCAAACCGTAGTCTGGTTTTTAAATGGCGGTTTTAGGGGCAGTGGTTTCTTCCTTTCTGAGTGGCCTTTCAGGTTATGTCAATTAGGACTTGTTTTACTGTGGATATAGATACTTTTGTACCTGTTTCCTCCAGCATGTTCACAAGGTCCTTTGCTGTTGTTCTGGGATTGATTTGCACTTTTCGCAGCGAAGTACGTTAATCTCTAGGAGACAGAATGCGTCTCCTTCCTGAGCGGTATGATGGCTGCGTGGTCCCATGGTGTTTATACTTGCGTACTATTGTTTGTACAGATGAATGTGGTACCTTCAGGTGTTTGGAAATTGCTCCCAAGGATGAACCAGACTTGTGGAGGTCTACAATTCTTTGGTCTTGGCTGATTTTTATTTTATTTTCCCATGATGTCAAGCAGAGAGGCACTGAGTTTGAAGGTAGGCCTTGAAATACATCCACAGGTACACCTCCAATTGACTCAAATGATCTCAATTAGCCTATCAGAAGCTTCTAAAGCCATGACATAATTTTCTGGAAATTTCCAAGCTGTTTAAAGGCACAGTCAAGTTAGTGTATGTAAACTTCTGACCCACTGGAATTGTGAAACAGTAAATATAAGTGAAATAATCTGTCTGTAAACAATTGTTGGAAAAATGACTTGTGTCATGCACAAAGTAGATGTCCTAACCGACTTGCCAAAACTATAGTTTGTTTACAAGACATTTGTGGAGTGGTTGAAAAACGAGTTTTAATAACTCCAACCTAAGTGTATGTAAACTTCCGACTTCAACTGTATGTGAAAATGCTGTTCATCGACTACAGTTCAGCATTTAACAAAATAGTGCCCACGAAGCTCATCACTAAGCTAAGGACTCTGTGACTAAACACTTCCCTCTGCAACTGGATCCTGGACTTCCTGACGGGCCGCCCCCAGGTGGTAAGAGTAGGCAACAATACGTCTGCCATGCTGATCCTTAACACTGGGGCTCCTCAGGGGTGTGTACTTAGTCCCCTCCTCTATTCCCTGTTCCCACAACTGCGTTGCCAAACACAACTCCAACATCATCATTAAGTTTGCTGACGACACAACAGTGGTAGGCCTGATCACCTACAACAATGAGACGGCCTATAGGGAGGAGGTCAGAGAACTGGCAGTGTGGTGCCAGGACAACAACCTCTCCCTCAATGTGAGCAAGACAAAGGAGGTGATCGTGGACTACAGGAAAAGGTGGGCTGAACAGGCCCCCATTAACATCGACGGGGCTGTAGTGGAGCGGGTCGAGAGTTTTAAGTTCCTCGGTGTCCACATCACCAACGATGGTCCAAACATACCAAGACAGTTGTGAAGAGGGCACAACAAAACCTTTTCCCCCTCAGGAGACTGAAAAGATTTGGCATGGGTCCCCAGATCCTCAAAAGGTTCTACAGCTGCACCATCGAGAGCATCCTGACCGGTTGCATCACCACCTGGTATGGCAACTGCTCGGCATCTGACCGTAAGGCACTACAGAGGGTAGTGTGAACA
Organism: Salvelinus alpinus; assembly: GCF_045679555.1. Classification (NCBI taxonomy): domain Eukaryota; kingdom Metazoa; phylum Chordata; class Actinopteri; order Salmoniformes; family Salmonidae; genus Salvelinus; species Salvelinus alpinus. The sequence continues at coordinate 16,462,917 of NC_092120.1, forward strand.
GCCCAATACATCACTGGGACCAAGCTTCCTGCCATCCAGGACCTATATAATAGGTGGTGTCAGAGGAAAACCCATAAAATTGTCAGAGACTCCAGTCACCCAAGTTGTAGACTGTTTTCTCTGCTACCACACGGCAAGCGGTACCGGAGCACCAAGTCTAGGACCAAAAGGCTCCTCAACAGCTTCTACCCCCAAGACATTAGACTGCTGAACTATTCATAAAAATCGCCACCGGACAATTTACATTGACCCCCCCCCCCCCCCCCTTGTACACTGCTGCTACTCGCTGTTTGTTTGTTAGCTATGCATAGTCACTTCGCCCCCACCTACATGTACAGATTACCTCAACTAGCCTGTACCCCATGCACACTGACTCGGTACAGGTGCCCCCTGTATATAGCCTCGTTATTGTTATTCTTATTGTGTTACTTTTTATTATCACTTTTTATTTTAGCCTACTTGGTAAATATTTTCTTCTTCTTGAACGGCACTGTTGGTTAAGGATTTGTAAGTAAGCAATTCACGGTAAAGTCGACATCAAATCAAATCAAATGTATTTATATAGCCCTTCTTACATCAGCTGATATCTCAAAGTGCTGTACAGAAACCCAGCCTAAAACCCCAAACAGCAAGCAATGCAGGTGTAGAAGCACGGTGGCTAGGAAAAACTCCATAGAAAGACCAAAACCTAGGAAGAAACCTAGATAGGAACCAGGCTATGAGGGGTGGCCAGTCCTCTTCTGGCTGTGCCGGGTGGAGATTATAACAGAACATGGCCAAATGTTCATAAATGACCAGCATGGTCAAATAATAATAATCACAGTAGTTGTCGAGGGTGCAACAAGTCAGCACCTCAGGAGTAAATGTCAGTTGGCTTTTCATAGCCGATCATTAAGAGTATCTCTACCGCTCCTGCTGTCTCTAGAGAGTTGAAAACAGCAGGTGTGGGACAGGTAGCACGTCCGGTGAACAGGTCAGGGTTCCATAGCCGCAGGCAGAACAGTTGAAACTGGAGCAGCAGCACGGCCAGGTGGACTGGGGACAGCAAGGAGTCATCATGCCAGGTAGTCCTGAGGCATGGTCCTTGGGCTCAGGTCCTCCGAGAGAGAGAGAGAAAGAAAGAAAGAGAGAAAGAATTAGAGAGAGCATACTTATATTCACACAGGACACCGGATAAGACAGGAGAAGTACTCCAGATATAACAGACTGACCCTAGCCCCCCGACACATAAACTACTGCAGCATAAATACTGGAGGGTGAGACAGGAGGGTTGAGGAGACACTGTGGCCCCATCCGATGAAAATTCCAAATAGTATCCGTAAAGTTCGTAAAAACACGTCAAACGTTTTTTCTAATCAATCCTCAGGTTGTTTTTACAATAATTAATCGATAATATTTCAACCGGACGGTAGCCTTTTCAATAGTCCTTTTCGCTAATCGTTAGCTGTCTTATCGGCTGCTATTTGAACAAGTATATTGGACAACTATTATTATTATTATTATTTATTTATTTTATTTTTTCCCTGGGTCACTATATCTATTTTGCCAATTTGGATTGATCCCCTCTACCACACGGAACCCCACTACACGGAACCCCACTAACCTACCGACGGAAACGCACGAGGTATCTACAAACAGACCTCCATCCTATGCTGCTACCGATAGCCATATACCCGGCCAGCTGTCTGGATCGCCACGACCCCAACCAACCTCTACTCACTGGACCCTTATTGATCACTCGATTAGCATGCCTCTCCTTAATGTAAATATGCCTTGTCCATTGCTGTTCTGGTTAGTGTTTATTGGCTTATTTCACTGTAGAGATTCTAGCCCTGCTCTCTATACCATATCCAACCTCTCAGTTCCACCACCCACATATGCAATGACATCACCTGGTTTCAATGATGTTTCTAGAGACAATATCTCTCTCATCATCACTCAATACCTAGGTTTACCTCCACTGTATTCACATCCTACCATACCTTTGTCTGTACATTATTCCTTTAAACTATTTTATCGCCCCCAGAAACCTCCTTTTACTCTCTGCTCTAGTAGCTCTAGGCGACCAATTCTCATAGCTTTTAGCCGTACCCTTATCCTACTCCTCCTCTGTTCCTCTGGTGATGTAGAGGTGAATCCAGGCCCTGCAGTACCTGGCTCCACTCCTATTCCCCAGGCGCTCTCTTTTGATGACTTCTGTAACCGTAATAGCCTTGGCTTCATGCATGTTAACATTAGAAGCCTCCTCCCTAAGTTTGTTTTGTTCACTGCTTTAGCACACTCTGCCAACCCGGATGTTTTAGCCGTGTCTGAATCCTGGCTTAGAAAGACCACCAAAAATTCAGACATTTTCATCCCCAATTACAAGATTTTCAGACAAGATAGAACGGCCAAAGGGGGCGGTGTTGCAATCTACTGCAAAGACTGCCTGCAGAGTTCTGTTATACTATCCAGGTCTGTTCCCAAACAATTTGAACTTCTACTTTTAAAAATCCACCTCTCTAAAAACAAGTCTCTCACCGTTGCCGCCTGCTATAGACCACCCTCTGCCCCCAGCTGTGCTCTGGACACTATATGTGAACTGATTGCCCCCCATCTATCTTCAGAGCTCGTGCTGCTAGGCGACCTAAATTTGAACATGCTCAACACCCCAGCCACCCTACAATCTAAGCTTGATGCCCTCAATCTCACACAAATTATAAATGAACCTACCAGGTACCACCCCAATTCCGTAAACACGGGTACCCTCATAGATATCATCCTAACAAACTTGCCCTCCAAATACACCTCTGCTGTTTTCAACCAAGATCTCAGCGATCACTGCCTCATTGCCTGCATCCGTAATGGGTCAGCGGTCAAACGACCTCCACTCATCACTGTCAAACGCTCCCTGAAACACTTCAGCGAGCAGGCCTTTCTAATCGACCTGGCCGGGGTATCCTGGAAGGATATTGATCTCATCCCGTCAGTAGAGGATGCCTGGTCATTTTTTAAAAATGCCTTCCTCACCATCTTGAATAAGCATGCCCCATTCAAGAAATTTAGAACCAGGAACAGATATAGCCCTTGGTTCTCTCCTGACCTGACTGCCCTTAACCAACAGAAAAACATCCTATGGCGTTCTGCATTAGCATCGAACAGCCCCCGTGATATGCAACTTTTCAGGGAAGCCAGAAACCAATATACACAGGCAGTTAGAACAGCCAAGGCTAGCTTTTTCAAGCAGAAATTTGCTTCCTGCAACACAAATTCAAAAAAGTTCTGGGACACCGTAAAGTCCATGGAGAATAAGAACACCTCCTCCCAGCTTCCAACCGCTCTGAAGATAGGAAACACTGTCACCACCGACAAATCCACTATAATTGAGAATTTCAATAAGCATTTTTCTACGGCTGGCCATGCTTTCCACCTGGCTACCCCTACCCCGGACAACAGCACTGCCCTCCCCTCTGCTACTCGCCCAAGCCTTCCCCATTTCTCTTTCTCCCAAATACAGTCAGCTGATGTTCTAAATGAGCTGCAAAATCTGGACCCTTACAAATCAGCCGGGCTAGATAATCTGGACCCTTTATTTCTAAAACTATCTGCTGAAATTGTTGCCACCCCTATTACTAGCCTCTTCAACCTCTCTTTCGTGTCGTCTGAGATCCCCAAAGATTGGAAAGCAGCTGCGGTTATCCCCCTCTTCAAAGGGGGGGACACCCTTGACCCTAACTGCTACAGACCTATATCTATCCTACCCTGCCTTTCTAAGGTCTTCGAAAGCCAAGTCAACAAACAGATTACCGACCATTTCGAATCCCACCACACCTTCTCCGCAATGCAATCTGGTTTCAGAGCTGGTCATGGGTGCACCTCAGCCACGCTCAAGGTCATAAACGATATCGTAACCGCCATCGATAGGAAACAATACTGTGCAGCCGTATTCATTGACCTGGCCAAGGCCTTTGACTCTGTCAATCACCACATCCTCATTGGCAGACTCGACAGCCTTGGTTTCTCTAATGATTGCCTCGCCTGGTTCACCAACTACTTCTCTGATCGAGTTCAGTGTGTCAAATCGGAGGGTCTGTTGTCCGGGCCTCTGGCAGTCTCTATGGGGGTGCCACAGGGTTCAATTCTTGGACCGACTCTCTTCTCTGTTTACATCAATGATGTCGCTCTTGCTGCTGGTGATTCTCTGATCCACCTCTACGCAGACGACACTATTCTGTATACTTCTGGCCCTTCTTTTGACACTGTGTTAACAACCCTCCAGGCGAGCTTCAATGCCATACAACTCTCCTTCCGTGGCCTCCAACTGCTCTTAAATACAAGTAAAACCAAATGCATGCTCTTCAACCGATCACTGCCTGCTCCTGCCCGCCTGTCCAACATCACTACTTTGGACGGCTCTGACTTAGAATATGTGGACACCTACAAATACCTAGGTGTCTGGTTAGACTGTAAACTCTCCTTCCAGACTCACATCAAACATCTCCAATCCAAAGTCAAATCTAGAATTGGCTTCCTATTCCGCAACAAAGCATCCTTTACTCATGCTGCCAAACATACCCTTGTAAAACTGACCATCCTACCAATCCTCGACTTCGGTGATGTCATTTACAAAATAGCCTCCAAAACCCTACTCAATAAATTGGATGCAGTCTATCACAGTGCCATCCGTTTTGTCACCAAAGCCCCATATACTACCCACCACTGCGACCTGTACACTCTCGTTGGCTGGCCCTCGCTTCATACTCGTCGCCAAACCCACTGGTTCCAGGTCATCTACAAGACCCTGCTAGGTAAAGTCCCCCCTTATCTCAGCTCGCTGGTCACCATAGCAGCACCTACCTGTAGCACGCGCTCCAGCAGGTATATCTCTCTAGTCACCCCCAAAACCAATTCTTCCTTTGGACGCCTCTCCTTCCAGTTCTCTGCTGCCAATGACTGGAACGAACTACAAAAATCTCTGAAACTGGAAACACCTATCTCCCTCACTAGCTTTAAGCACCAGCTGTCAGAGCAGCTCATAGATTACTGCACCTGTACATAACCCATCTACAATTTAGCCCAAACAACTACCTCTTTACCTACTGTATTTATTTATTAATTTATTTTGCTCCTTTGCACCCCATTATTTCTGTCTCTACTTTGCACTTTCTTCCACTGCAAACCAACCATTCCATTGTTTTTTTTTAGTTTTTATTTTACTTGCTGTGTTGTACTCAGTTCACCTCCATGGCCTTTTATATTTTTATTTATTTATACATATATTTGTTTGCCTTCACCTCCCTTATCTCACCTCACTTGCTCACATTGTATATAGACTTATTTTTTTATTTTTTTTCACTGTATTATTGACTATATGTTTGTTTTACTCCATGTGTAACTATGTGTTGTTGTATGTGTCGAACTGCTTTGCTTTATCTTGGCCAGGTCGCAATTGTAAATGAGAACGTGTTCTCAATTTGCCTACCTGGTTAAATAAAGGTTAAATAAAATAAATAAAAAAAATAGAAGAGAGAAAGAAAAGGTCTCGCTCCCGGCGCGTGCGGATGCACAAATCTGAGGACATCTGGCTGTCCACTGACTCGATGTGATCATTCTTGCTAATTTTTCAGAATAAAAGCCTAAAACTATGTCTAAAGACTGTTCACACCTTGTGGAAGCCATAGGGAAAGGAATATGGTTGATATCCCTTTAAATGGAGGATAGGCTTGCAATGGAAAAGAGTCGTTTCAGAAAAACAGCACTTCCTGGATGGATTTTCCTCAGGTTTTCGCCTGCCATATCAGTTCTGTTATACTCACAGACAATATTTTGACAGTTTTGGAAACTTTAGAGTGTTTTCTATCCTAATCTGCCAATTATATACATATTCTAGCTTATGGGCCTGAGAAATAGGCAGTTTACTTTGGGCACGTTTTTCATCCAAACATCAAAATTCTGCCCCCTAGCCTAAAGAGGCCATGTTTCAGTCAGGCCAATCACATCAAGATTATGATCAGTGATTAGTTCATTGACTATAACTGCCTTTGAAGTGAGGGATCTAACATTAAGTAGCCCTATTTTGAGATGTGAGGTATCACGATCTCTTTCAATAATGGCAGGAATGGAGGAGGTATTTATTCTAGTGAGATTGCTAAGGCGAACACCGCCATGTTTAGTTTTGCCCAACCTAGGTCGAGGCACAGACACGGTCTCAATGGGGATAGCTGAGCTGACTACACTGACTGTGCTAGTGGCAGACTCCACTAAGCTGGCAGGCTGGCTAACAGCCTGCTGCCTGGCCTGCACCCTATTTCATTGTGGAGCTAGAGGAGTTAGAGCCCTGTCTATGTTGGTAGATAAGATGAGAGCACCCCTCCAGCTAGGATGGAGTACGTAATTCCTCAACTGGCCAGGCTTGGTCCTGTTTGTGGGTGAGTCCCAGAAAGAGGGCCAATTATCTACAAATTCTATCTTTTGGGAGGGGCAGAAAACAGTTTTCAACCAGCGATTGAGTTGTGAGACTCTGCTGTAGAGAGTCTACACTTGTTTTATTCGGTGCAGGGGGCAAATAAAGTTTGATTTGATTTGGATTTGGATTTGATTTGTTGACATGGGGCCCACTCTAGATACAGCCTATTGAAAAACAGGATGTTGTGTGGCCGATGATAAGGCATGTTGTTTGCCATTATGTACACCCACCAATTATCTCTCCATGGCACAGGCTGTCATGTAGCACTGTTTCCCACGTCCTGTCTGTCGGAATCATCCACTCATCATGACTTCCAGTCACATCTCTCTTTGTCTAATCTAGGGATTGATGGAGATTATTTTAAAGGACACTTACGATTGCCGGTCCCGCCTGGGTTATGAAGAACCCTTGTGTGTGAGTACACATCTGAAAGAGGTCAACTGTATGCCGTGGATTCATCACAGTGTCTGAGTATCTGAGTTCGCTCTCACGCGTCACTATCAGACCATCTCGTTCCCAACCCCGATGAGATTGATCGGCCTCTCTGATTGGTGGGCGGTGTTGATGTCGCTTGTCGTTCGTCTCCAATTTCAAGGAGACCGTCGTCTGTAGCGACCGTTTCTTCTAACCTTGATTCCATTACCATAGAAAGCACTTCCCTGAATCTTCAACAAAGAGAAGGCAATTTTCTCTGATTGCCTCTCCCTCTCTCTCTGTGTCCTTGGTAACTGGAGTGAAATGGAGCCTCAATGGAGCCTCATAGATAGAGCCTCAATGTCCTTGTGGGGACATTGAGTTCTTCAGCTTGGCACCAGTGGAACATTGACTTCGAGTTTACAGTAAACCCAATGGAGTCTGTAGTACTGTTCAGAGTTCAATGAAGTTGCGATGTGATTTTTGACACGCTGACTGAGACATCAGGTCATGAGGATATCCAGTAAGCCGGTACCAGACTAGTGTCTTTGAGATTAGATGACGTTGGCCATGGTCTAAAGCAATCATCTTGCCTGAGGGGTTATCTCTGGAAATGTCAAGAGGGACGTTGGCAATAAAGTCGACAGCAACTAAGAAACATATTTTCGAACGATCAAAGAGGCTAGTGTTGGGTGCCATATGGAATCAATTGTTGGACTGCAAATGGACAGAGGCACGTTTGACACACGTCGCCTAAACATTGGTGTTACAAGGGTGTTAGAATATACTTGCGGCTCCCTCCCTATTCTTTGCTTTAGGCTAATATAAATATCTAATTTTGGTGGGTTTTCTGAAGCATCAGGCATTTTTTAAGTAATAGTTTAGATGTCTGTTGTATCTCCTCTTAGCAAAGCGGAAAGTTTTTTCCCTAGCGCTCAGTCCAACTGCAGCTTCCCCTTTCTTGTTAACTCCTGATATCACATTGGACTATCCAGCAGCGGAGTATGAGGAAGTAACCACAGTGTTGTGCCGTTTTTGGAGTTATCGGAGTTATCGGAGCCAATCAGAAAATACTATATCAACTTTTGCTTCTGTTACCGAGGATAAGAAGCAATCTAATACATTCACGTCTATTTCTGTTCGTATGAGATAATGTTTTTCATCTAATGACGACCAAAGCTACTATACTCTTTGGGGATCACTAATTCACACTCGTCACTAGACCTTGACACCTGCATCACTCCAAACTCTTCCTTGGCTAAACTTCTTGACCTCGAGTAACCTTTGTTACACCAGTGCTTAGCTTGCCATTACAACGTGGTGTCGTGCAGAATGAAGGAGGGCCTTGTCATTGTCAGAGATGGTTCCCAGAAAGTGTCTGTTAGTTCCCTTAGTCTAGGAGGTGGATGGTTGACTGACATCTTATTATGGGAACATATTTAATTCGGACAGGTCTCGTATTCAACAAAGAGGATGATAAGAGAAAATAGCTGCCCAAAACACTCTGTATGTGACCCAAGTAACACTCCTTCATACTTCTCACCTTATCTTAAATGGCTTCGAGATAGAAGTTGCCTATAGTGGGCCTAGGTCTAGGACCAGTTTTTCTAACCCTCCATTCTAACCCTAATCATTTCAGAGAGGAAAAATCTAAACATCACCTGTGATCAGTACTCAGGGAAAGACTCGATCTTAGGGATATTATCTATCTCCTCTTCAAATAACATAAAGATACAGAGGATCAACATGGAACAGGAAAGGTTAAAGAGTCACGAAACCCATCGTTCATTGAAACCCATCCCCACCATTTCAATCTGTATCACTCTGTTTCTTTTAGTTTCTCTGTACGCCTCACCCACTCCGACTCCGGGCCCATATTATGAAGCAGATGTTTTCCTTGCGGGTGAACCAGCTCTCCCCTAAAATTGACAATCATATGTCTGTGTGAGAGTATTTGAGGTGCATCTCTGTCTTTATTTTACGAATAGAGCAATCTCTGGACTACTAAACCAGATGTGTAATCCAGGTGCGGAACTTTGGTTTTAGAAGTGGGAGGGACACAACCCGGCCGTCCTTTCGCGTGGTTCTCAATCCAGCCCTCTAAAACCGCTAAAGAGCCTGCTGAGGCGTCCGCATGGTCCTAAAGCACGCCAGGCGCTGATTTTTGTATCACAGTGAAATTATAAAACTCAAACAAAAACTAAATTACAGAATGTCGGGGCGTCCGGTCCCTAGAGAAAATTCCACCCCTGGTTTAATCTCTGAATGTCTGTGTTTCAATATGTGTGAAATACATCCAGTCATGCGATTCAGTCACCGAGGCCTAATTTCACACATGGAACCAGTTCTATGCATACCTAAATACAGTACATTCTAAACGTGGAATGTTGAGAAATACACAAAAGTAAGCAAGGAATACAATTTTGGTAAGAATCCTCTATCTGATTCTTACCATTGATGATGATATTTGATAGCTTGCATGAAAATACAGATGTCCCTGTGCCATCCGTGGTCCGGACTGGTGAAATTGCTGGGTATTATAATACTCTAAATTCTACTAAAGTTGCTATTTTCAATTGTGATATCAAAATATTCAAATGTTAGTGTATTGTTATCAATAGAATGACTCATAACCTATCATTTCCGTTCTTTGAATGTTATAAAACCTCCCAGGAAAGCTTTCAGGGAATCATAGTAAAAGGTTGTCAGAACCTTCCTGCAACCTAAATATAAATGATTAAAGTTCCCAGAACAGGCTAAATTTTCTCTTCCGTTCTCCGAACGTTTAAAAAACGTTCAGTTTTACTTGTCAATCTTATTTGCTTCGTTCCCAGAACCAATAGTAAACCAAAAACGTAAGTTCGCTCAACATCCAAGGAACCAAATGTCCTAGCTGGGAATGAACCAGCTCTCCCCTAAAATTGACAATCTTATTTGGTTAACTTTCATGGCAGTGTACACACACACGAACGCAAACACGAACAGGCACATATACACATATACACACACACAAAAGACACAACGCAATTTTGATATTGATATTTAAAATACGATTTATTTTGATTGCTGAAAAATAGACAATAACTTTACTAAACCTACCGTCCTTATCTCATTCTATCATATCTTACTATGTCGACATAGTAAATCAGAGATTCACAGGAACCACATCTCTGCAGCCAAGTCCAACACCTCTGGAATTTCTTCCAGTTTCTCCCTCTCTTCATTAGAAAAGAGCCACTGCTCGTAGAACTCCTTCCTCGCTTTCCTGTTAAACGCCACCTTGCACCTCATCTCCATGTGTTTCGTTTGAGTTTCTCATGCGCAGGCAGGTGCTGGTTGAGGTAGCGGAATCTGGCCATGTTTAGGGTCCAGGACTTCCAGTGCTACTCACAAAGCAAGATCTCTGAGAAACTTGGGAGGATCTGACCTAAATTCACACATAGTACCAGTTCTATACATACCTACAGTACGTTCTAAACATGGAATGTTGAGAAATAAACAAAAGTAAGCACCACGTTTCGGTAAGAATCTTCTATCTGATTCTTACCATTGATGATGATATTTGATAGACTTGCAAGAAAATACGGATGTCCCTGTGACATCAATGGTCCGGACTGGTGAAATCGCTGGGTATTGAAGCTTCTTTTTCAAAAATGTATCATCTTGGGTAGCAGAAGCAAGTCTAGTCTAGTCTAGCCTTGGGGTTTTTGCCACCAAAACTGAATTACAAATCAACATTGGTGCCAAACATCCAAATGTTATAACACTCTAAATTCCACTAAAGTTGCTCTTTTAGATTGTGACGTCATCATATTCAAATGGTATTTTATTCTTATCAATAGAATCACCATCACAATGAAACCTTCACATTCTAAATTCACACATTATATCAACTTTCCTTTGGTTGATGTTGTGCTTTAATGATTTAGAATTGCCATGACAATGAAATCTAGTGAAATGAATGGATGTGATCTGTATCATGTAAAGTCAGTTTTACATTGAACTCACTAACACTGGCAGAGTTGCAACAATAAGCCAGATGAGTGGCCAATTGCATATCACAACATATTGTATTTTTGCTTAATTGTAGAAATATGAACAACTATACCAGTAACCCCCCCCCCCTACACACACACACTCTCTCCCTTTCTCTGTGGACCCAGGAGCCCCACTAGCATTGTATCTTCAGACAGTGAGATGGCTCTATCGGTTTTGCATGGACGCCCCCCACCACAAAGCATGACAAATGAGGACGGCCTCTCTCTCATTACCTGTACGGTAATCACTGTGCAGCTGACAAGAGAACAGCAGCTCTGGACTGTTGTTGACATCATTTATGTCACGCCAGCCTCTCTACATGCAAGTACTGTCTACATGCAAGTACTTCCATCCCGTGGAGCGGAATGTTCCGCAGAGATGGGTATCTTCTGTCTTACGGGCTCTTGACCAATGCTGCTATTTTGTGTGTTTATTTTTACACTGATCTCAACTTTCTTTGTACATAATATTTACGCCATTATTTCCTATGACCGAAAACAGTTTCTGGACAGCTTCGATTTGAATGAAAATGTCTACTTTAACGATGTACTGCTCACCCCGGACCAGGCCCTAATGCCCGGGACTCGGAAGAGCAAGAGAGGCAAACAAGCTGATGAGACTACGCCGACGACTAAATAGACCGCCTCTACCCTCCGTTCTATTGGCGAACGTACAATCACTGGAGAACAAACTGGACAAGCTCCGTTCGAGACCATCAATGGGACCTGAGGACCTGTAATATCCTATGTTTCTCTGTGTCTTGGCTGAACAAGGACATGGATAATATACTGTATATCTAGCTGCTTTTTCTAATCAACGTCAAGACCGAACGGCAGCTTCGAGTAATGTTAAGGCTGGTGTGGGAAATGTCATTATACTTGGGTAAAGTATTTCTTTTTAGAGAAATATCGGTAAAAATGTTCAGAACCCTCGTAAGACATCATAGTAAAATGGAAGGATCTATTGCAAAAGTAAATAGCAAAATGCCATTATATGGAGAAAGATGGATTCATCTGTGGACATCGAAGGGGTTGGAGTTAAGATCAGAATGAATGGCGCATTGGCCGCTGTGGGTGAAAATCCAGCACTTGAAGAAAAAGGAAATAAGGAATATATGTATAATTATTTAACTACAGGTACCGTAGATGTGAGTGAAATAGCTGTCAGTAGCAGCAGAAGTATTGTTGTCCATGAGTTTACTCCAATTAGGGTAGGGATGGTAGGGTTAGGGGATAAATGTATATAAGGAGTATTAGAAAATGATGCAAACAATTGAACTGATATAACCTTCAATCAATCTGCAATATTAAAGATCTACTCGTGATAAACTGCAGACGATACTATTTCCCAAGACAGTTTTCATCAAATTTTTTCGTAGCTGTCTATTTACCACCACAAACCGCTACTGGCACTAACACCTCACTCATCGAGCTGTATAGGGCCATAAGCAAACAAGAAAACGCTCATCCAGAGGCAGCACTCCTAGTGGCCGGTGATTTTAATGCAGCGAAACGGTTGTACCTCATTTGTACCAGCATGTCACCTGTGCAACTAGAGGTGAAAAACCTCCAGATACCCTTTATTCCACACACAGAAACACAGACAAAACTCCAGATCCCCTTTATTCCTCACACAGAAACACAGACAAAACTCCAGATCCCCTTTATTCCTCACACAGAAACACAGACAAAACTCCAGATCCCCTTTATTCCTCACACAGAAACACAGACAAAACTCCAGATCCCCTTTATTCCACACACAGAAACACAGACAAAACTCCAGATCCCCTTTATTCCACACACAGAAACACATACAAAACTCTCCCTTGTCTTCCTCCATTTGGCAAATCTGATCATAACTCTATCCTCCTGATTCCTGCTTACAAGGAAAAACTCAAACAGGAAGTACTTGTGACTCGCTCAATACGGAAGTGGTCCGATGAAGCTGATGTTAAACTACAGAATTATTTCGCTAGCAGAGACTGGAATATGTACCGGGATTCAACCAATAAAATTGAGGCCTTTACCAGTCACCGGGTTCATTAATAAGTGCATCGACGACTTCGTCCCCACAGTATCGTACATATCCCAACCGGAATCCATGGATTACAGGCGGCATCCGTTTGGCCGTAATGACCATCGTTATGTTTGGAAGAAAAAGAGGAAGGCTTGCAAGCCGAAGAACACTATCCCAACCGTGAAGCAGCATCATGTTGTGGGGGTGCTTTGCTGCAGGAGGGACTGGTGCACTTCACAAAATAGATGGCATCATGAGGCAGTAAAATTGTGTGGTTATATTGAAGAAACATCTCAAGACATCAGTCAGGCCCACTGGGAATGTGATGAAAGAAATAAAAGCTGATCTAAATCATTCTCTCTGCTATTATTCCTACATTTCACGTTCTTAAAATAAAATGGTGATCCTAACTAACCTAAGACAGGGAATTTTTACTAGGAATAAATGTCAGGAATTGTGAAAAACTGAGTTTAAATGTATTTGGCTAAGGTGTATGTAAACTTCCGACTTCAACTGTATATATAACGTTACTCATTTCTTCTTCGTGTTATTTTTTTCTCTTTTTTTCTCTCTGTATTGTTGGGAAGGGTATTTCACTGTTAGTCCACACCCGTTGTTTACGAAGCATGTGATAAATACAATTGGATTTGATTTGAATTTAATGGGTCACCTATTGACCTCTTGCTTGTTTCGATTACACTCTCGTGCCACTTTCAATTTCACTACACGCACGCACGCACACACACACAAACACTCTCTCTCGTGGATGCAGTCGTACATCAAGATTTCCCGACACCGGGGTTGTTGTGAAGGTTGCCGTGTTGGCTGGGCCAGAAATACTCATGCATCATGGGGTTTGTGCTCAGCCCCAGCTCCCAAGGGCAGCCCCATGATAAAGTGAGATAAGAGCCCCACTAAGGAGCACTGTTCTGGGCTTGGCTACCGCTGCTGCTGCCTTGGGAGCTGGGGCTGAGCACTGCTCCCCCCGCAGGCCTGTTTGTGTAGCTTCAATGACAGAGCTAACTTTGGCATGACTGAGCATGTCAGAAACAGAGCAGCCCCATTACAGAGCACTGAGTCAACACCATGGTGAATGGAGCAACTCTGAGGTGAACTGAGGGGCATTTAGCTCACACCATCAGTCTTATGCAGGATTTTTTGACAAACTCTTACGGCACAATAGCCTGGTTAATGGACTGCTGCTTTGCCCCATTCAGGCTTTTCACAAACGGACAGTGTCAGAAATCTCTGAGCGTCACAGACAAACCATCAACAATAGTATTTGTTCAAACCTGCCTCTTTAAGCTATGGAACTACGAAGGTTTCCACAGAGGTTTTTGTGTGTCTGTGTGTGTGTAGATCGTCAGTCGTTGTCCTGAGGGGAGAGTGTGTGACGTTGAGTGTGTGTGTGTGTGTGTGTGTGTGTGTGTGTGTGTGTGTGTGTGTGTGTGTGTGTGTGTGTGTGTGTGTGTGTGTGTGTGTGTGTGTGTGTGTGTGTGTGTGTGTGTGTGTGTGTGTGTGTGTGTGTGTTTTGAGGGGACGGTGGCGGGTTTGGGGATTTCGGTATTCAGACGTCTCGGTTGGAGTCTCGGCTTGTCACACTGATTACTTATACAGGCAGATGAGGTTGGTTGGTGGGTTGCATAATTTGTCCCAGATGTAAAGCGTGCATGTGTGTATGCGTGTTGGTGCGTGTGTGTGTTTGTGTGTGTGCAGGGCACTGATCTGGAAGCTTTTACTCTCTAAAATCCCCAGTGCTTCATTTTCTCCTGCTCTGTTCCCATCAGCTCTGCTGCTTAAAAAAAAAATGGATTTCCAATCTCAGATGGGAGAGTTGTCTGACGGTTAGGAGAGCTGTAATAATTCCTGGAGTTTCCTAAGTTGTTGAGACACTTCTTGGAGTTTTCTTCTCTCTCTCTCACTCTCACTCTCACTCTCACTCTCTCTCCCTCTCTCTCTCTCTCTCTCTCTCTCTCTCACTCACTCACTCACTCACTCACTCACTCACTCACTCACTCACTCACTCACTCACTCACTCACTCACTCACTCACTCACTCACTCACTCTCACTCACTCCTTCAGATGAAGATGCATTAGCACTGTTCACTGTGAAAAATGAAAAGATGGCTTAAATGTTCAAGTCGCCGTGACCGCAAAAATCTGGAATTTGTATTTAGCAGGGGACAACAACAAAAAACTCTTATGTTTCACGTCCTCCCTCCTCCTCTCGCTCTCTCCCTCTTTATGGCTTTTAAACGCAGCGTATCCTTCACTCCCTGATCTGGAGTTGATTGTGAATGACAGGAGTGAAAGCCAGAGCAAGGGGAATGTCAATAGCCCATTAAATGCTGTTTGATAGAGAGGAGACACAAGGTGTGTTCGGTTTGTGTGTGTGTGTTTGCGGTAATATACAGACTTTGTCAAATCTTTGTGTTGGTCTACATTGAGTCGTGCGTGACCGAAACATGGTGACGGGCAGGAACACCCGCAGCCAAAACTAACTCGCACCCATACCAAACTCCTGTTCTCTAATTAATGATTAATTCATTCTATTTTTTTATTGCTCATGGATCTCAGTTTGTATTGACTGCTATGTGAGTGTAATAAAAATTTGAACTTGGGTGATGCATTTCATCCATTACAGGTGCATATTACCTGCCACACCTAACTCTGTTATACTGTATTTGATTCAATAGGTTGTATTGTTGGATATTCTCTGTTTTTAAAATAACTGTCATTCTTTTTAATGATTAAGCCAGTGTGCTTTCGTTTCATTGGCTAGAACCTTAACCTTGCCAATGTGTTCCAAAATCCCAGATGTGATTCTATTCTATAAAATTGAACAAGGGCCTTTGCATGAAAAGCCTACATTTATTTTGAACGATGTTTCTGTTCGTTTCTTGAATATTTAATTTGCCCTCGAGGAAGGCCCATTTGCATTGATATGGGAAAAATCCTTCCAAATTTGTCTTTTATTTGACTCAATTTATCGCTGGAATATGTTTCCCAGCTGCTAGCTCATCTGTGTTATCAGCTGTTTAGCATTTGGCTAACGTCCTTCCAGGTAGATGGATGTGGGCACCAAGCAGGGTGCTCCACCTCACTGTTCCCCGGCCTGAATCATCTCAACGGACTGTTTGTTGGTAAGACTGTCACTCAGATGTCTGAGGGATGAAATATGATAGAGAGAGAGAGACAGAGACAGAGCATGACAAAGTGGAGCCTATAGAAGATAAACTTCCCACCATCTCGCTAAAACAAACAAACAGGAACTCTGGGAGTGGTATCGAGGAAACAGACTGCACTGACTACGCTGGGCCGACCAAACAGTGTTAATCAGCATTTTGCACCCGCCTCATGTCTCCAATCACACAGAACGGCAGGTCATCAATTAAGACTGGCTGCAGCTGACAAACATTAGCCACCCACCATCCCTCCTCCCCCTCTCTCCCGCTCTTATCCAACTAGTCTCGAAGATGACCTAGTGGTCCAGTGGGTTGAAGCAAACCTCCCACCGGCTTTGGTAAAGAGTGTTCATCGAAGTCTCTCTGTAAAAGCAAACACGCAAATGCTAACTGCGCGGTAGATGATGCTGTGTAAATGGCCCGTGTCCTCCTTTCACTGGTTCCAATTACTTTGCAGCCTTTTGGCTTCAGATGGGGAAATCTAGAATAGCGCTAACGCTCATACCGTGCCCTTTTCTTGAAGTAATCAATGTTTTTAGTGTCAGGCAGTTGCTAGACAACTCTCATCGTTTTTCCTTCCTGTGTGCTGTGTCATTGTGGGTCCTGCCTCTGTCCACTTTTAGAGATCCATTAATCATCACACCAAAAAGGCATCATTAGCCTGTTTGTCCTGCTAGCCTCTTAACCCAGGGCCATAACTTAGGTCAAAAGTCAATCACAACTGAAAAGGGCTGTCGTAACTCCCCATTACATTACCACACCACATTTCAACTGCGGTGAAATACAGTACACTGCATAGATGAGATAAACACTTCATAACGAGGATACATGGTTCTCCTTCCATTCCTTCTTCCATTCCAGCAAGTTTGTCTTTGTGGATGAGGGTCACTAGTAAGTGAGGGCTCCGGTAGCCTGGGGGCCAAAGGCTCAGACACTAAACAAATGGTGAAGGACTGATATTAGTGCAGTAGGGGGAAGAGAAATGGCTCTGTCAGTAGTGGTAACCACACCCCAGTTAATGCTCTCCCTCCAGGGATACAGGAGAGCCTTGTACCCATAACGTATGACATCTTGCCCTCTCTGTCCAACCACGGTGCGTTGAATGAAAGAGAGCAGGATGAGAGAGAGCAGGCAACAGACCACAGAGACTGTGTGTGTGTAATGTACTGTGTGTGTGTGTGTGTGTGTGTGTGTGCCTGTGTATGTGTGTGCATGCATTTATATATGTGCTTTTATTTGTTTGTGTGTGTGTGTGTGTTTATATGCGTATGTGTGGGCCTTTGCCCCCCTCCCATCCTCCACTAACCCCCCAGGGATAGAAGTCAGGACTTCTTGAGTCATCCCGTTTGCTGTGGAATCGGAGACCAGCGAGCCGAGGCTGGTAATGTGATTCCCATGCGTGAGTCAGATAGTTTCTGACTGCCTGAGTCAAGTCCTGGGGCTGTACCGCTCTGTGTGTGTGTGTGTGTGTGTGTGTGTGTGTGTGTGTGTGTGTGTGTGTGTGTGTGTGTGTGTGTGTGTGTGTGTGTGTGTGTGTGTGTGTGTGTGTGTGTGTGTGTGTGTGTGTGTGTGTGTGTGTGTGTGTGTGTGTGTGTGTGTGTGTGTGTGTGTGTGTGCTGTACTATACTATACTCCTCATCATCCACTAGCTCAGGGACAGGAAGGAACAGAGATCTCATTCAGCCTGCAGTCTTAACTGCATAATTGGGTTGCGTGAGGGGTCACCTGACATCTGCAGGGCCTGATGGCGGGGCTTGTGGGTAATGGAGTCTGCCTACAGGAAGAGGACCAGACGTCGCAGCATGGATGGAGTCTGCTGTGCGGCTGATTAGAGACTACATTACATTACAGTCTCAATGATAACTTCTCTTCTTGTTTTTTCTATTGGTCATTACATTACAATACTGTTAGTTTGTACTGTCTGGTCTGTAGGATGGCTGGTAGGGTTATTGGATCCATTTGAAGGCTTTTGAGTGAGTGAGTGAGTGAGTGAGTGAGTGAGTGAGTGAGTGAGTGAGTGAGTGAGTGAGTGAGTGAGTCTGTCTGTCTGTCTGTCTGTCTGTCTGTCTGTCTGTCTGTCTGTCTGTCTGTCTGTCTGTCTGTCTGTCTGTCTGTCTGTCTGTCTGTCTGTCTAGTGCGTCTGTCTGTCTGTCTGTCTAGTGCGTCTGTCTGTCTGTCTGTCTAGTGCGTCTGTCTGTCTGTCTGTCTAGTGCGTCTGTCTGTCTGTCTGTCTAGTGCGTCTGTCTGTCTGTCTGTCTAGTGCGTCTGTCTGTCTGTCTGTCTAGTGCGTCTGTCTGTCTGTCTGTCTAGTGCGTCTGTCTGTCTGTCTGTCTAGTGCGTCTGTCTGTCTGTCTGTCTAGTGCGTCTGTCTGTCTGTCTGTCTGTCTGTCTGTCTGTCTGTCTAGTGCAGGTGTCTGTTTGTTATTGCTGATTGGCACGTCATCAGTCACAGCAAACCTCTTTGGCAGGACATGTGTATCACACCTTACCCTCTTCATGCTCCTATGATGTTCACTAGGAGATCATGTTTTTCACACTGCCAGTGCTTCTGTCACAGAGCTGACATCTTCTCCTCAGGGCTCTCGTGACTTTCTTAGCAGCCAGAGGAGCTGTGTGTGTGTGTGTGTGTGTGTGTGTGTGCGCATGTGCGTGCGCCTACGTGTGTGTTGGTGGGTGTTGAACATATTGACTGTGATATGGAGTGCAGACTGAGGTGTGAGCTAATCCCACATGACTCTCACAGGCTGAGTTAGTGATAGTCTCCTGACTGTCACGTTAAAGCTTCCATCTGGGATTCGTCTCGCAGCAAATCGGTAGCCCCGCCATTTGTTTTGGTATACAGCTGATGGGTAGTAAAGTAAGTAAAGTATGCAGCTGACGGATAGTAAAGTAAGTAAAGTATGCAGCTGATGGGTAGTAAAGTAAGTAAAGTATGCAGCTGATGGGTAGTAAAGTAAGTAAAGTATGCAGCTGATGGATAGTAAAGTAAGTAAAGTATGCAGCTGATGTATAGTAAAGTAAGTAAAGTATGCAGCTGATGGGTAGTAAAGTAAGTAAAGTATGCAGCTGATGGATAGTAAAGTAAGTAAAGTATGCAGCTGATGTATAGTAAAGTAAGTAAAGTATGCAGCTGATGGGTAGTAAAGTATGTAAAGTATGCAGCTGATGGATAGTAAAGTAAGTAAAGTATGCAGCTGATGGATAGTAAAGTAAGTAAAGTATGCAGCTGATGTATAGTAAAGTAAGTAAAGTATGCAGCTGATGGGTAGTAAAGTATGTAAAGTATGCAGCTGATGTATAGTAAAGTATGCAGCTGATGTATAGTAAAGTATGTAAAGTATGCAGCTGATGTATAGTAAAGTAAGTAAAGTATGCAGCTGATGTATAGTAAAGTTTGTAAAGTATGCAGCTGATGTATAGTAAAGTAAGTAAAGTATGCAGCTGATGTATAGTAAAGTATGTAAAGTATGCAGCTGATGGGTAGTAAAGTAAGTAAAGTATGCAGCTGATGGGTAGTAAAGTAAGTAAAGTATGCAGCTGATGGGTAGTAAAGTAAGTAAAGTATGCAGCTGATGGGTAGTAAAGTAAGTAAAGTATGCTGCTGATGCATAGTAAAGTAAGTAAAGTATGCAGCTGATGCATAGTAAAGTAAGTAAAGTATGCAGCTGATGCATAGTAAAGTAAGTAAAGTATGCAGCTGATGGGTAGTAAAGTAAGTAAAGTATGCAGCTGATGGATAGTAAAGTAAGTCAAGTATGCAGCTGATGGGTAGTAAAGTAAGTAAAGTATGCAGCTGATGGGTAGTAAAGTAAGTAAAGTATGCAGCTGATGGATAGTAAAGTAAGTCAAGTATGCAGCTGATGGGTGGGGCTGTGAAAATGTAATGTCCAAGATCCCAGATTGTACTTTTTTAAGAGGGAGCATTATCTGAGGGAGCTTCGTTCATTGTAGTTCCCCCCATATCATGGCGCTGACTGCATGATGCATACTTCATTTATTGCTAGATTTGAACTATGAATATACCAGGCAGGTCAGCCATGCTACAAGTCAGTGTGCGACGTCCATCCATGTCTGAGGACGTCAGGACAACAGTCAGAGCTGTGGACGGGGATGGCGGATGAGCGTAAGCATCTGCCTCTGGTTCAGAATGTAACGTGTTTGAATCCAGCGATAGAAAGTTGTTTTTGAAAAACAAATTTAAGCCCCTCCCAAACCTTAACCCTTACCTTAACCATTCAGAGTTAATGCCTAACCTTAAGGTATTCGGAGTTAATGCCTCAACCGAACCCTAACCTTAAAAATGTGGAGTTAATGGCTAAAGTTAACCTTAAACACTTTGAATTTGACATCTGGAACAACTTTCTAAATGTGACATTTGAGAAACCTGGATGAACGTCTGATTCTGACGTGAGACTGTGAGAGCTGGTTGGAATATACAGGTATATGACAGTGTCACGCAGTATCACCAGAAAGCCTTCACCCTATCACCCATTGGTGTGCCTCTCTCTGTTTTTATAACTTTGAGTTCCATCCTTCACTGTCATCCCCTCCTCAAAGTAAGCCTTGTCTCTGAGGCACATTATCATAGGCATCCGAATATTACACAGCTGCTTGGGAATTCTCATTCATTCATATCAGAGATCTTCAATCCACAGATTGACCACCCTCCCTCTTCCACCCCATAGAAATCAAATCTTTTGAGTGTGCCCATGAGTGTAGAGGATAGAGGGAGCAAAGGTCACACCCCCACCCCCTCTCTCTTATACAGATGGTGACACACATATCATGCCGGTACATTCTATTAGGCAATGCCTTGGCTTTTTAGCTCAGTGGCAACAATGTACAAATCCTTAATGGCGGCGGATTTGGACTGTTTCAGCTTGTCGTGGAGTTTAGCCCAACAGACACGCTCATATGAAATGAAATGAGGATGACCCCATTGTTTTCAACAACGTGTTGTAAAGTCTCAGTCTACTGGCTGCAAAACAGATTTGTTTCCAGCGCTGACAGAGAGAGACTTCATCTGAGTTGTATGGTTCTTAGATGGACATCCCTTCAAGAAATAGACCGTTTCCTTCTGACCATAATGTTTGATTGCCTTAAACTATCTGTCTGTCTGTCTGTCTGGGCTAAAAAATAGTTTGTTTTGTTTTTTGTCAACTTGTCGTTTTAGCTGCACAAAGCCCTTTCCTATGCGGTTCTTTGGTTCTTTAAACTGCTTCAGTGCTGGTGGAAGTCTGTTGTAATAGCCTGGGCCTGTATTCACAACCAGTCTTAGAATGGGATCAGGCCTCCCCGCTGTCCATTCATTATAAAATCTAAATCTAAAATGCAAAACCCATCCTAGATCAGGACACCTACTGAGAGGCATGGGCCCTAACTATGCATTTATCTGAATCCCATGGTGTCCCTTGACTCTCTTCAGCCAGGTTATTGATGAAGGCAGGGTAAGGAGCTCAGTCCCCGGTGCGTTGGGCTTTGGGCCTTTGTTTTCCCATTTCATCTAAACCCTTAATGGGTTTATTGGATCAGTTAGGCCTTCGTTAAAAGTGGTCAGTAACTGATGATTTAGCCCAGATTTAACACAGCCTTATTTATGTAGGCAGAGAGGGGCAGGGGTTGTGTAGCCTGATCCTAGATCAGTTTGTGCTATAGTTAAAATGACCATAGGAATTGGCTATACAGCACAAACAGATCTGGGACCAGGCTAGTGCTACAGCACTTATAGCAGACGTAGGAGTACAGTAGTGCTTGTGTCAAGCTACTGTATAGAATACCATTGAGTATCCTGTAATGACAACGACATCACTAGTTGACTGTACAGCACAAACTGATCTGGGACCAGGCCTCATGCTACAGCGCTTTTGAATAGCAGACATAGGATGACAGTGCAGTAGCTCTTGAGTTATGCTACTCTATAGAGTAAAGTACAGTTTGTCTTCTACCATCGAGTACATGTAGTCTAGTGTGATGGGATTGTGGCTCTGGCTGGGAGTGCACAGTGGGCTCTGTGAGGACGAGGCTGCAAGCCTGGAGGGCAGGTCCTGTGGCAGTGTCACTGGCGAACATGAAAGGCCTGTGGATGAGCGTGACGCCTCTCCCGCTTCTGAACCTAATAAAGCATGCTGCTCCCTGTAGTCCACAGCTGAGAGACAGCACACACACACACACACACACACACACACACACACACACACACACACACACACACACACACACACACACACACACACACACACACACACACACACACACACACACACACACACACACACACACACACACACACACATACACAGACACACTATCTTGTAGGAGAAAGAGCGTGAAGCAGTCTCCTCTGTGCCCTCCCAGACTGTATTGGGTTTGTTGGGACCATCTTCTTCTCCTATTTGCTGAAAGTCCTATTTGCTGAAAGTGCAAAGGTTGTGTCACCTTGGTTTCAGAGAGGGGAGGCACGGGGGAAATGATGCGGGACAGGCTTTTCTTATTGGCTGACTGGTTTTAAAGTAACCATCCAATCTCAGAGAACAGAGGACTATTACATGTTATTGCAAAGCATGATGTCACCTTGTGGCATGGCTGTCTGGAGGAACATGCTCTGACTGCTGGGAGAGGTGTTTCAGCAGAAAGAAAGACAGAGGGAATTGTTCACTCCTATCCTCTCTATACATGGTGGACTGTTAGTGTGACTGACTGGGCGCTCCAGAATGTGAGGTTTATAGAGTCTTTTACCGGCGTCCACTACTACGTCCAGTCCAAGTAGTGTCTGTGTTTGATACGGGATTATCAAACACACAAATCCACTCCAACCAGTGTTATTCAAACACCATAGCGAAAGTACACACGAGAAGAAATAGCTATTATTTCAGATATAACTTTAGTAGCCTTGAGGCATGGAACATTTGAAATGTAATTCACCAGAGCTTGACTGGCAGCACCCTTATCTGTCTTTCCCTCTACTAGTTCCCACTCTTCAAAAGCGAAACACTTTGTCGTCGTATTTGGACAGGCTTTCACCACCACCTTCACGCGCCCGTCTTGACAACCGCAAAACCCGCCCCTGGTGTAAATCACATCCTCCTTTCTGTTACAATTGCCTTTCATCACGAGCCTCTATCAAAAAGCCATCGTCAGACGTCATCAAATGGATTAGCACTATCGTAACATGAGAAGACTCAACACTCGACATGAAAATAGATCTTTTTTTAGTCTTTATCAGGAGACAACGTTTTCATCATCAATGCATTAGCTAATGTTGGTCTTGCGTCAATAGCTCTTTGTAGCTGAGGTATGGAGGGCTCTAGTGGTGCAGCGGTCCTGTATGTACTTCCTAGACGTCATTTAGGTAAATCATCTACTGTTGTGCTGTGTGTTTGGGCTGGTTTTAGTGCTTTGTGTGTGTGTGTGTGTGTGTGTGTGTGTGTGTGTGTCTGTGTGTCTGTGTGTCTGTGTGTGTACACTCTGCCACGAAAGTGAGCCAAATGAGATTAAGCCAATTCTCGGGGAGAGCTGGCTTATTGAACCCACTCCCCCGCTCTCTCTCTCGTCATCTTAATCATTTGCATTTAAGAGTCCTCTCTGAATAGCAAATAGGGCTTTCCGATTGAAATACGTTTTCACAGGGAAGTGGGTTGAAGAATTGTGATAGCCCATAGTGGGTTCAGTGGGTTCCTTCTCCTTTCGATGCATTAAGGAGCCTGCCAGAGAAATGGTATAGATTCTACTAATGAGTACAAGCCCAAGCATGTCCTTAATCTGTGTTCAGTTGTTCCGTTGCTTTTAAACATTCCGATCAGTGCCCTTTGGTCCTATTATGTCCGTCGAATTTCAATCTGAGTGGTGGGAGAATTTCTATGACTTAACTAGCTGGTTATGATCCGCCAAACAGCAGAGGGTAGCTAGGCCCACAGTACCTGGTGATCTCAGTCAGACACTTCTATCTTTCCTAGATCTTTCGCCATGTGTGTCTGTCTGTCTGTGGGTCTCTTTGACTCTTTCTCTCTCATGTGTCCATCCTCATGTGTCAAGCCTTTTCTTCCAGTCAAATGAGGCTGTGTGTGTGTTTCCGTTAAGGGGGTCCTGTGGTCCAGCCTGGCCCTGATTGGGCCCTGTGATGCGGCACTAAAAGACCCCCCCCCCCCTACAGAGCTCTGACTTTTTCCACTAAATGAGGAGAGGCAATGGGGTAGAATGGAGGAGTGCAAACAGAGAGTTTAGTCTGCATATGTTGGATGTGTGTGTGTCGTTAGGTGGGTAGGGGGGGGGTGTCTGTATGTGTGTGTCATGTGGCAGGGTTCTGTGTGTTTGTGTGGGTGAGAGGTGTGGCGTGGGTTATGTGTTTGTGTGTGTGTGTGTGTGTGTGTGTGTGTGTGTGTGTGTGTGTGTGTGTGTGTGTGTGTGTGTGTGTGTGTGTGTGTGTGTGTGTGTGTGTGTGTGTGTGTGTGTGTGTGTGTGTGTGTGTGTTTCTGCTCTAGTGCAGGCGCATACAGAAAACCCATGTGTGAAACTGAATAAGCTCAGGCTTTGGTATTGACAATGTGCTGTGCAGGTCAGTGTTGACACTACAACACTGTGGGTTGTCTCTCCCGTATTTGCCTGGTGTCCTTTTAAGGCTCTGGACATTACCATAAACACAAACCCTGGTATCAAATGGAACCAGACCCGGGTTCAAATACTATTTGCATTTGCTATAGCCTGTCAGAGGGTGTGGTTTGCAGTTTTGACACTATTCTATTGCTTCCATTGCATCAGGCAAGCTTAATCAAGCCAAGCTAAAGTATTTTAAAGAATTTCAAATAGTATTTGAACCCAGGTCTGCATGGAACCAGTGCGCTAAGCAAGGCACGGGATCGTACTTTAAACACACATGAGTGCGTAAGAGTTTTATTTCCAATCGCCTGACCTAATCAAGCTTGTGCTTTCTGATTAATCCACGTTGATATGATTCCACACCACTATCGGTCACATGACCGCTAGGTAATGACAAGGCCCTGACTCTGGTGCTGACTAATCAATGTTGTGTTCATGAAAGATACATCAACACATTAACCAGCCACATCAGTGTGTTTTATCAGTATGTTTCAGTGCAACACATTAACCATCCACATGTGTGTTTCAGTGCAGTTCATGGGTTCTGATAAGGCTGTTGCCTCCAGGGTTTGGGGAGAATTGGTTTAAACCATTTCGCCAAACTCTGCACCACAACAAGGCCCCATACGGAGCAGTCATGTGTACTATGAAAGGATTGTGGCCTCTCAGTGAGAGTAGTAGACAGCTGTACACATGTCATTCCCTCACTCATTCATTCTCTCAATCCTGCCAAAACCCAACACAAAGATACCTCTTTTGAATATCAGCTGTACAGTAGGAAGCAACAGCTGAACAACTCAACCCATACAGATCATTCTTTCTTCATAATCCCAGGGGTTTACAGGGAGCTACAGTATGCTTACTGCCTCCCTCAGTTTTTGCAGGCACAAATCCAGACTACATGTTGTGCCGGAGTAAAACCTTGACATTTGACACACGGCGGCTGTAAACCCAAGCGGGGGATTATGGGGGCATTATCGAGGCATTGTTTTTTTGGAGTCACCGGCCTAAAAAAAAAAGCTCTCCTCCAGCTTTCACATGCTCATTTTAGCCTGAAGAGCTGCTCTGGTGGACTCTGCTAGTCTGTGTGCGGCTCAGAGAAGATGGAGAAGCGTCGCCTTAATCCCTAAAAGCCCATCTGGTGTGTGTGTGTACTGTATGTATGTGTGTGAGAGTGTACACGGTGTGTGTGTGTAGAGGGGGAGGGTGTGTGGGATATGAGTAGATGTCACACTGCCCTCATTCACAACTGCTGATGTTTAAACCCCCTGGTCGTCTCTCTCTCAAATCCAGTCCCTCCACTGAGTATTTTCTCTCTCTCTCTCTCTCTCTCTCTCTCTCTCTCTCTCTCTCTCTCTCTCTCTCTCTCTCTCTCTCTCTCTCTCTCAGCACTGTTAGTGTTGTTATTGTTTTATTCCTCCCCTCCTCTCTTCCCCGCCTTCTCCTCTGTATTAATGATCCACCCCCACCATGTATTCCTGGGCAGGAGAGTCAGAGCCGCCCGACGGCAGTCGACTTCATTCACCACATCACTATGCGTCTCCTGCAGAAACAACACCTGTACTTTTTTGTTTTACATATTCACCCAACACACTCCTCTTTCCCGCATCTCTGATGCCATTTATATTGAGCGAGCCTACCCGAAGAGTCTCCATAAGAAGTGGGAGAAAAGCCAGCAAAGAAAGAGACCAATAGCAAAGCTCAAAAAGCCCCAGTGCCAGAAAGAAACGATACATCTAAACAGTGTCTGAAGGTCGACCCTTACGCAATGTTGTGACCCACTTCCTCAACCTAATCCGTTTCCTGGGTGAAAGGACACCATGCCCTTCCTTTTTCATAGCATGTTGCACTGATCTTACAAACTTTCTCAGATCAGAAAAAAATGCCTCAAGATTAACTTTTTTCCCCTTGGTTTCATTCAGGAAACTTGTCAGTTCCCTCAACGTGTACTTTGACCCCTCTGCTTGACTGGCTGTCAGCTCCGGGACCCATTGAAGAGGAGTCAAAAAAAAAAACTTCTCATCATCCTCTTCCTCAGACTCACTTTCCTCCTCATCTCCATCTCCCATCCTGCCCACCTGCCTGTCTTCTCTGGTCAGGGCCTCCCCCCCAGCACCAGGCAAAGGTTCCATGGTGCCTTTGATCACCCCAGCCTCTCCCTCCCACCTCCTTTCTTCTCCCCCTTTTTCCTTTTCCGCTTGACACCCCCCCCCCCCCCCCCAGTCTCTTACACTTCCCCACTATACTCTCCTCATCCACTAGCATAACCAGACTAGACCCAGCCTTCATCTACACCACCCTCCATAGCATGACTAGGCCCAGCCTCATCCTCACCACCCTCCATAGCATGACTAGGCCCAGCCTCATCTACACCACCCTCCATAGCATGACTAGGCCCAGCCTCATCCTCACCACCCTCCATAGCATGACTAGACCCAGCCTCATCCTCACCACCCTCCATAGCATGACTAGGCCCAGCCTCATCTACACCGCCATCTCTAGCCTGACTAGACCCTGACTAGACCCAGCCTCATCTACACCACCATCCATAGCATGACTAGGCCCAGCCTCATCTACAGCACCCTCCATAGCATGACTAGGCCCAGCCTCATCCTCACCACCCTCCATAGCATGACTAGACCCAGCCTCATCCTCACCACCATCCATAGCATGACTAGACCCAGCCTCATCTACACCACGATCTCTAGCCTGACTAGACCCAGCCTCATCTACACCACCATCCATAGCATGACTAGGCCCAGCCTCATCTACACCACCATCTCTAGCCTGACTAGACCCAGCCTCATCTACACCACCCTCCATAGCATGACTAGACCCAGCCTCATCCTCACCACCCTCCATAGCATGACTAGGCCCAGCCTCATCTACAGCACCCTCCATAGCATGACTAGGCCCAGCCTCATCTACACCACCATCCATAGCATGACTAGGCCCAGCCTCATCTACACCACCATCTCTAGCCTGACTAGACCCAGCCTCATCTACACCACCATCCATAGCATGACTAGGCCCAGCCTCATCTACACCACCATCTCTGGCATAACTAGGCCCAGCCTAATCTACACCACCATCCCTGGCAGGACTAGGCCCAGCCTCATCTACACCACCATCCCTGGCATGACTAGGCCAAGCCTCTGCTGTCTGCATCTCATTGCCCCCTGCACATTGACCTTGATTTCCCCCACTGGCGCTTGTGCCCTCACCTTGTCTACGGCCTTTGTGGGCACGCAAAGCTCTTAAATCCCCACACTCAAAACACTGTAGACTATCTGTGCTGGCAAACCCTGCGTAGAGCTTCTCCCCATGCCTCACTTTAAAATGCACATTTAGTTGTTGCTCATTGTTATTCAGAAACATAAACACTTGCCTCCGGAATGAAACAACGTTCTTAACGGAATCTGCCTGAAAACCTGCTGACAGTACACGAAAACCGCTAGCAAACTTACCAAAACAACTCAGCTCTTTCCTGACCTTGTCGAAGGGGTAGAAAGAGGCAAAATTGACACCAACACACCCCTTACAAATATTCCACTAGCAATTGGCCTACCAACCAAATTTGCTCTTTTCTTGAACACAACCACAGCTTTGTTCATTCTTGAAGCGGAATGTATAAATTCAGCTCCGACCTGTTCACCGCCCGCGAGCACAACCTCCTCCACTTTAACTCCATTCTCAGGAACACACCTGAATCCATGCCGTATCGACAGCGTCTCCTCCGCGCTCGGCTCAGAAGACATCGCGCACGCCACACCTTCCAAACCCCAGGAAATGAACTCTGTCCTCTTTCACTCTTTCTTTGAAAAACCTGTGGATACCGCTAAAACAAATAGTGCATTAACCCTCCACCATAGAAAATATTTGAAAGAAAAGACCAAGAACAGAATCAAGAAAAAAAGTTAGGACCAAACACTCAAAACTCCCAAAAAAACTCCCAGCATGCACTGCGAGAGAGAGCGAGAGAGTGACAGAGAGATGAGAGAGAGCGAGAGCGAGAGAGTGAGAGAGCGAGTGAGAGAGTGAGAGAGTGAGAGAGTGAGAGAGAGATGAGAGAGAGCAGAAGGATTTTCTGGTGTAGTAGTGTCAGACAGGCTGCTGGCTGACTTCTCAGTAAACACAACCAGCCATAGGTCCCAATTGGTGCTGTTCTCACTATTTTTTGTCTCTGTGTGTGTGGCTTTAGATGCATTTAGTCTGAAAGTCATGCAACGCATGTAGATGTCTTTAATTGAATCTGTTCAAACTTTTACCCAAATCACCCAATTATATCAGCCAACTGTCACGCTTCTGGGGATGGAAAGCTACAGTGTGTGTGTGTGAGCGTTCCTGTGTGTGTGTGTGTGTGTGTGTGTGTGCACGTGCGTGCATGTGAATGTGTTTGGGTCTGCAGTGTTACCCAGTTGTGAAGCTGTCAGCACCATCTGGTGTGGGACATGCTGAGTACAGTTTCCTCATCATTACCTAGTTATACCTGTTCTGTCAAAGACACTAATCAATAGAACAAGAGCTAAAGATGCCGTATTTCACACTCCTACATAGTTTTTATGCATGTGTTCATCACATTGGCTTCTGTTAGACTCAAACATGGAGGAAAATATTTATTCAGTTAGGTAACAGTGCTGAAAAGACTCAAATATATTGATAATAGTGATTATTCAAATTGATTACTCCAAATTCTGGCTCCCGAATACACTGGTTTTCCATCAGGGAAATATACTTTCCTGATGCACATACACATACACAAAGTACCCACAATGCACACACACACACACACACTCATAATCCCGACCTCTTTAAAATACCCTTTTTAATTGCTCTCATTATCTTCCTCCCAATGTGGAATAATTTCAAAGAATCTCGTTAATGAGTCCCAATATCATCTGCAACAACAATGGGACTATTTAACAGGATCATCTCTTTCTCTCTGCCTTCTCTCCTCTTCTCCTCCTTCTCCCTCTCTCTTCCTCAGATAAGACCTTATCATTCTCTTTCTCCAATGGGCCTTAGCTATTGGCATCTGCGGCTCTGATCCGCGCGCCTCTACCTTTGATCCTCTCCTCTCCTCCCCAAACGCTTTTCATCTTCCATGGGAGTTTGTACTGTACCTGGGGGTGTGAAACGTTGCACCTGCTCTTGTCGACTGTGTGCGGTTCGGAGAGTGGGGAGAAGATGGGGGTGAACAGGGTTTAATGAACCAGCGGTGTAATCGGTCTCTCCCAGCCAGCCTCGGTTATCAGGGAGGGCGTAGACTACAATACCCCAGAGGAGTGCACATGGGAATGATAACAGGAGGAAGGGAGGGAGGGAGGGAGGTATATACCACAAAACACAAGAGAGGGAGAGAGAGGTGTTCTGTATCTCTGCTTGAGGAGAGCAGGAAATGACTTGTTGTCCTTGGTGTTCCTGTCCTTGGTGAAGACTGAGGTGTCTGGAGGTGTCTTGAGGTCGCAGGGGTTAAGAACCAAGGAGTGGCACTCGGTAATGGGAGAGATCTGTGTGTGCATTAATGGTGTGACTGTGTGACTGTGTATGTTCATGAGTGTGTGTGTGGTGGGTGCGTGTGTGAGAGTGTGTATGTGTGGGTTCTTGTGTGTGTGTATGCTCCTATGTGTGTCATGGGGGATGATCGAAAAGAAGGGGAGTGACAAGTTTGTATGAGCCGGGGGGGAAGAATCGATGTGATGATTGAATGACTGGTCCGTCATCTGTCAGCGCTGTTCCTGAGCCCAGTAATTACCTGGGTGGAATAGGCCATCCTTCCAGATCATATATCCCATTCCCCTATGGGAGTGACAGGGAACGGGCCAGCAGAGTGTGTCTGCTGGGGCAGGAATGTGTGGTGGCTGACTGGCTGAGGCACACACCTGCCACTATAGAGGCAGTGGTCTCTCTCTCTTCCCCCATACACCATCCCTGCCCTAATCATAACAGATAACCTCACATGAACGTGTGAGTCATTATTGAGAAGCCTTCTACTTAAGGTAGCTAGAAGAAACAAACAGCTTTGGTCCGTTTGTGAGAGTCTGGTTGACAGTGTGGGTCTTTGAGAGCACAGCATGTGTGTGAGTCTGTGTTGTTTATTTACATATCTTTTTTATTTATTGTACCTTTATTTAACCAAGTCAGTTAATAACATATTCTTACTTACAATGATGGCCTACCGGGGAACACTGGGTTAACTGCCTTGTTCAGGGCTGAACGACAGATTTTTACCTTGTCAGATCGGGGATTCGATCCAGCAACCTTTCAGTTACTGGTCCAACCACTAGGCTACCTGCCGCCCCTTTTTATGCAATGTCTGTCTGTCTGTCTGTCTGTCTGTCTGTCTGTCTGTCTGTCCATTCGTCTCCTACTGTTGCATGGTTTATGTGCATGCATGGTGCCTTGCAAAAGTATTCAAAACTTTTAATAAAATAATATAAAACAATAACACTAACATTACAACCTGTAATTTAAATAGATTTTTATTTGGATTTCATGTAATGGACATACACAAAATAGTCTAAATTGGTGAAGTGAAATGAAAAAAAGTACTTGTTTCAAAAAATAAAATTAAAAAATTACAACTGAAAAGTGGCGCATGCGTATGTATTCACCCCCTTTGCTATATGAAGCCCTTAAATAAGATCTGGTGCAACTAATTACCTTCAGAAGTCACATAATTAGTTAAATAAAGTCCACCTGTGTGCAATCTAAGTGTCACATGATCTGTCACATGATCTCAGTACATATACACCTGTTCTGAAAGGCCCCAGAGTCTGCAACACCACTAAGCAAGGGGCACCACCAAGCAAGCAGCACCATGAAGACCAAGGAGCTCGCCAAACAGGTCAGGGACAAAGTTGTGGAGAAGTACAGATCAGGGTTGGGTTATAAAAAAAGATCTGAAACGTTGAATATCCCACAGAGCACCATTAAATCCATTATTAAAAAATGGAAAGAATATGGCACCACAACAAACCTGCCAAGAGAGGGCCGCCCACCAAAACTCATGAACCAGGCAAGGAAGGCCTTAATCAGAGAGGCAAGAAAGAGACCAAAGATAACCCTGAAGGAGCTGCAAAGCTCCACAGCGGAGATTGGAGTATCTGTCCATAAGACCACTTTAAGCTGTACATTCCACAGAGCTGGGCTTTACGGAAGAGTGGCCAGAAAAAAGCCATTGCTTAAAGAAAAAAATCTGTGAGAAAATGTGTGAGATCGAAAGAGAAAGTGTGAGAGAGAGGGGGAGAGAGAGCGATAGAGAGTTTGTGTGCTTGTGTATGACACTGTATGCATAATATTATCTTACTTTTGTGTGTGTGTGCCTTTGTGCCTCTGTATGCATGATGTGTCACCCAGCCTCCTCTATTCTGTCTCTCTGATAGCTCTATGATCTCCATATTCACTGTGTGAAGTACAGTCAGCACAGGAAGAGATCAATGACCCTCACAATCATTTTGATCTTGATTGTGATCATCATAGGAGGACAAAGCCTATCAAACACAGATTTGGAATCAGTATTGCACCACTCAACGGATTAGGGTGAAGTTGTACCTAGCAACAGGGCCTAGACACTGATCTTGGGTCAGTT
This sequence comes from Salvelinus alpinus, assembly GCF_045679555.1. Classification (NCBI taxonomy): domain Eukaryota; kingdom Metazoa; phylum Chordata; class Actinopteri; order Salmoniformes; family Salmonidae; genus Salvelinus; species Salvelinus alpinus. The sequence goes on from NC_092120.1 coordinate 16,495,198, forward strand.
TTTAATTTCCCCCACTAATGGGTAAGGTTAGGATTGGGGCAGGGGATGCTGTTCCTAGATCTTTACTAGGGGGAACTTTACCCCAGAGCACTGTGAAGATGAAAATATCTTTAATAACGGATGAATAAAAAAAAGATTTCACAAAGGAAAAGGGGAAACCCTACACCTAACCACTAAGCTTAAAATGTCCTTATGGGGACGTGGGATATGTCCCTGCAAGGGAGCATTTCCCTTGTTTTACTATACTTGTAGGGACTTCTGGGGATTTTAGGTCCCTACAAGGATAGAAGAACCAACCCCCAAACACACACACACACACACACACACACACACACACACACACACACACACACACACACACACACACACACACACACACACACACACACACACACACAGATACCCACTGACATTGGATTACATGAAGCCACTCTGGCTTGAGAGAGGCCAGATTGTGTCTGTGACGTAGGCTGCGATATGCACTGCACCACGGTCGCTAAACCCACAGAAAGTCAATTCACATGTACATCCATTACTGCCTGTTTATTCATAGAGCACTGTCACGTAGGGCCTGAGTCACATGATAGATGGAGCTGGTGTATATTACAAAGACATGGACGCTGCAAAAGCAATAGGATCTATTAGCTTTGGCTGGATCCCAAATGGCACCCTATTTAGTGTACTACGGTTGACCAGAGCCCTGTCAAAAGTAGTGCACTATATGGAATAGTTTGCCATTTGGGACGCATTATTTTTATAAAGCAAGTGGCCTGGATAGGAGCCTACAATGCTAGCAGGACCTAGTCAAGTCAAGAATCTCAAGACGTTTTTGAATCCTTTGAGTGGTCTATAATTTTCACGATAGCCTTTATTTCCCCTCTGGCCTCCATGGTGTGATAGATATGAGTGACAGCTAGTGACCAGAAGAAACAGAGGAGGAGTCTGTGTCTGCGTGCTAGTTGTGTGTTAGATCCGTGTCACTGTGGGCACGTGTCCTGCAAATTGTGTGTCTGCCTGCACGTGTATGTGTGTGTGTATGAACCTAATACCTTGGCATGTTAGATCTGTGTTGCCCACCGGGGGCATGTGTCCTTCACAAAGTGCCAGGCGTGTAACGGGCAGAATCAGGCATGCGTGGGCACATTGCCTAGACAACCATAGTGCTTATTGATTTGGCCTCCTTCGGCTGGGCCGACCCAGGCCGAGGAGGTGAGGCGCTGGGCTGGGTTTCCAGGGGAGCCGGCGGTGGGCACTTGGTCCTGGAGCTCCTGTATTATTCATAGGGAGTCAACGAGGCGTTGGGGACAGAGGAGAGGTGGAGGAGAGGTAGAGGTGGAACAGGAGGGGAGGAGGAGAAGGTAGGGTTACCTTCATGGGTGAGAGCAGTCAGTCGTTATATGGACTGTGGTGACTCACACTGTTATCAGAGGGAGGTGTGTATGCACGCTCACATGAACGTAAACAGTCATACATGTGTGGGGTCTGTACATACACAGTACAGTCCCCCCCACCCCACATGCATGCACACAGCCCCCCCCCCCCAACACACACAAACACCCTTCCACCTGATCAAGCACAACTAACCCTCCCTTCCGTTTATTGTTTTTTTTTTACGATCAGTAAAATCACTCGTGTTTCCCTTGCTTGTCACGTCATGACAAGCAATGTAAAGTGCCTTGCTGACCGTCCTGTGATAGGGATCTGTTTAATGGCTGATGGGCTGTGTCTCAAATGGAACCCTATTCCCATTATAGTGCACTACTTTTGACAGGGCCTGATAGGGTTCTGGTCAAAAGTAGGGCACTGATATATATAGGGAATAGGGTGCCTTTTGGAATGCTGCAATGATGTCTACACTCCTTCACTCTTCCTCCTCCCCAGACAGTCATTTAAACCACTGTAAGTCATACTGGAGGGCCAAGGAGGACCAGGGTCAGGGGGCAGGCAGTCTAGAGCCCAGGGCCCCTGACCACCTCTAACTCAGTAAAGATGAATTGTGGTGACTGACTGGGCATCTGCTCTAACTCATATATCGGTCTGCAGAGACTGGAAATACGGTTTGTATTCAAGCGCAGGGCTCTGTGTGTGTTTGTGTGGCCCCTTGTGTGCATTCTGAACCACCTCCTGCCTTGGCTATAGAAGTCATAGCAAATACCCATGATGAAGGTGTTTGTGTGTAAGGTGCATATGTGTGTTCGCCCTGCAGTCATTCTGTGTGGTGCTAGCCATCTATTTTTGCCTTGTATTTTTGTATTCCTTTGTATTCCCGTGTATCCCCACCTCCCAGCAATATGGGGTCTACAGCTCCACTGCCCTACAGATCCACAGCCCTATAGAACCACAGCCCTATAAATCCACAGCGCTATAAATCCACATCCCTACAGGGCCACAGCCCTACAGAGCCACAGCCCTACAGATCCAGAGCCCTATTGATCCACAGCCCTATTGATCCACAGCCCTATTGATCCACAGCCCTACAGGGCCACAGCCCTACAGAGCCACAGCCCTACAGAGCCACAGCCCTACAGAGCCACAGCCCTACAGAGCCACAGCCCTATAGACCCACAGCCCTATAGACCCACAGCCCTATAAATCCACAGCCCTACAGACCCACAGCCCTACAGATCCACAGCCCTATAGATCCACAGCCCTACAGATCCACAGCCCTACAGAGCCACAGCCCTATAGACCCACAGCCCTATAAATCCACAGCCCTATAAATCCACAGCCCTACAGAGCCACAGCCCTACAGATCAACAGCCCTACAGACCCACAGCCCTATAGACCCACAGCCCTACATATCCACAGCCCTACAGATCCACAGCCCTACAGATCCACAGCCCTACTCCATGGTTAGTGAAGGGACTTGCCTCTATACAATATTTCTCTCATTGGCTTTTGCGACAGTTCTCTGTGCCTTAAAGTGCCTTAGGCAGAGTCAGTGTCACAGCATCACTCACCCGCTCCTAAATTACCCATAGTGCCTCAGCATGTGACAGTTAGCCCTGCACCTCCCCTCCCGCCACACCCCCTTGCCAAAAAAGCAGTCCCAACGTCCCGCCATATAATTCCTCAGACATCTTTATCTCCCTCCCATTAAAGAGGAGTTAAATCATATTCCGCCATCTTGGGAGCCATCTTTTTTATTATTTACGGACCCTGTTATACCCATCTGCTCAGACAGGCCATCTTTTATTTGGAATTTATCGATTCCTCCATGGCGATGTTTACCAGACAACTTTACCAGGGACGATACCTCTCTCCTCTCTCCTATACTGCTCTCTTTTCCCCCTGTACAGTCTCTCCTCTCCCCTTCTTTCCTCATATTTTCTCTTTTTCCCTCCTGACTATCGAGCATTAAATGTGGCTGTAACTCAATTGGGTTTGATTCCCACTGGTGCTGAGGCGACCGTCATATCCACAACTGTAGGGAAATTAGTGCTGTAGTCGTTAAATGGCGCAGTGCATTCATGTGGTGATGTGATTTCAGTTGGTGTCTGTGTGCATCAGTGTGTGTGTGTGTCTGCTAGTGTGGCTGTGTCTGTGTGTGTGTGTCTGTGGGTGTTGGTGTCTGATTTAAGTGTGTGTGTGTGTGTGTGTGTGTGTGTGTGTGTGTGTGTGTGTGTGTGTGTGTGTGTGTGTGTGTGTGTGTGTGTGTGTGTGTGTGTGTGTGTGTGTGTGTGTGTGTGTGTGTGTGTGTGTGTGTGCGGCGTGTGTTTCTCTCTCTGTCGATGTGCTGCTATAAGTCAGCATGTGTGAGACATGGGTTGTTCTAGAAGATTCCGGCGCACTGGCTGCTTCAAATCAACTAATATCTATTAGATTGAGATGTTTCATCCTGACTTTCTCTAACTCATTACCAACCCATTTGTTACAGTCAAAAAAATGATCTAGCCATCTATATTCTCTTCTCTCTCTTTCTTTATGCCTTTCACTTACATGAGCTCTACTCATCAAGCTCTAATCATCTTACCCTCCTCCCATCCATTCTTTTCTGTGAAGGATTTTTTTTCTTTTTCTCCTGTGACTTTCTCTCTTTCCCACCGTTCTTGGAACATTTTTGAAGCACTTTATTTATATGTGTCTTGAGGTGAAATGAAAAGGCTGATGACGCCAGGCTAGTCTTTGTTCTTCATTTCCAAGGACCCCTCTGCCTGCCTCCTGAAGAGGGCCTTGGCGTCGAAGCCTACTCTGACGTGCCTGATAGAAATGATTTGTGTGGGTCATCCCGACAGCGTCCTTCAGTGTGCTCTTTCCAATTGTCACAAGCACACACACACACATTTTCTCTTTATCCTGCCCACGAATCAAAGAAAATCATTTTAGTGTCAGAGTCACAGGATGATGAAAACATGTGGACCGTGATTAACATTGAGAGGTCTGGATTCATGGAAGATTCAAATGAAAAGCTAGCGGACACTAGAGCGAGAGAGAGATCTCTCTCCCTCTCCCTCTTTTCCTCTCTCTTTCTCTCTCTATCTCCTCGCTCGAAAACGCTTGTGTGCACAGAACAGGGATGATGCTAATGGGAAAAATGAATTATGAATCGAAATCATTTTCCCTCTTCAGTTTGCCAGCAGAGAGAGGGATAAGGGGATGTCTTTGGCTGAAGGCGTGAGGGCGAGGCGACTGAAGAGGACCTGCTCTGTCTTTTCTACGCTTGTCAATGTGGTTTTCACCGGATCAAATCAATGCGAACTCAATCCACGAGCCCAGCCAATGAGGGCCTGATGTGAATACTGATGCGCCTTGATGCAATATTGCCCTGCACTTAGATGAACAGAAACAGACAGAAACAGACAGAAACAGACAGAAACAGAGAAAGAGGAAAAATAAAGAAATTAGAGAGAAAAATCCCATAGTGACTTTCAGGCCACAAAGCAGAGCTTCTGTCTCCTGTTGTTTCACTTCCAATCAACGTCCTGTCAGTCAGTCCTGTCCCTCAGGATCAATCTGATTGATGTTATTGGCTACAGCCATAATTCTCATAGATCAACATTGGGCGATTTGACAGGAGGTAACATACCGTAATGGGAGAGATGACCTGGAGTAATGGAAATGGGTGAATGGTTAGGAGGCACGTAAGCTTCCCTAATGTCATCACCTTTGAACTCGGGTACCACGCAAACATCCATATCTTTTTACCACCACGGAGATCCTGCATCTACTGCAGTCAGATATCCGTTTGTCGTCACTACCACAAACGCTGCTATTTCCTAGAGGTGAGCGACATCCAGAGTCATCCAGGGTAACACAAGGAGACAGAACATATTTATCAGGGCCAAGCCTGTTTGCCAAGCCTGTTTACTCTCTGTGATAAAATACAGTATGTTGCCTGGGAATACCTGCGGATTCCCCCTTTCCGCTTGCGAAGTCAAATAAAGAACACAGGCAGAAGCAAAAACACTTACTGTTGCCAGGTAGATTAATAACAAAACAGGGGCATCCCATCCCCACCTCTGGTTTGGATATGGTACAATAATAAGAGCTTATTATCATTGATGTAAGGAACAACGCTGGGGACGAGAAGCAGGTACAGGGAGTGAACATTTAATGACCAACGGCCATGTAACAGCACAGGACGGCGTCTGGACAGGAACACACAACGACGTTGATGCTGACGCAGGGATCTAACCAAAGAAACAGACAGATCAAGGAGGGGCAGTCAACATAGTGATGGAGTCCAGGTGGCTCCAATGAAGCGTAGGTGCGCGTAACGATGGTGACAGGTGTGCGTAATGATAGGCAGAGGGAGAGCGGGAGCAGGCGTGTTCCCGCTGACCATCTTGCTTTCATTACATGAAAAAAAAAAAGCAAATTGTTGTTAATTCACTGGGCAGTTGATGCTTACATTCCTGCTCACTTTTGTTCTGAGATTACCTTAGCTACGGCGTAGATTTTACTGCTATTTCGGATAAAAACTCAGTTAAACAAGTCTTTAAGATAAGGAAAATGCCTACACATTTCAGCTGTTTAAAAGTATTGCTATGCTATTACGATTTTTACTGTAGGCGCGTTGGCCTCAACAAGACAATTCTGTTTACACGGCCCTGCTTGGAGGGGGGAAACTGTCGGGCAAGTGCGTGCGAAACAGTTGCCCCCCTCCAAGCAGGGCCGTGTAAACAGAATTGTCTCGTTACAGTAAAAGGTCTAATCTCATTATTTATATTTTTATACCTCTCGCGAATCTCCTTCAACTCTCGTCACTGTAAAAACTCTCTTAATAAGAGTAGAAGTAGGAGTTCTTATCTAAGACCATGTCCTTCCTGTCTATATAATATTAGTCATTATGATCAACAAGGCAAAACTGATCCTAGATCAGCCCTCCTACTCTGAGACTCTTTGTGAATACGGGCCCTGGTCTGAGCTTGGTTCACCCTGTGCCAGAACCATTGGCCACCTGTAGAGCCCATAGACAACAGATGGAGAGTTATGGGCTGGCCAGGGCCTTAATACCTCTCTTTGGCTAAATGCACTGTAACCGGTCTGTAACAGTCTGTCTGCTAAAAAAAGACATCAAGTTGAGAGGAGAGGACAGGAGGGGAGAGGAGAGCAGAGAGGTAAGGACAGGGTTGGAGAGGAGCGAAAAGGGGAGGAGAGAGAACAGTCTATTCAAGTTGAGAGACGGGCATGAGGGACTAAAATATTGTGATGTTACAAAACTGCCATGGTGGATCGTGCATGTTATTCCCCATTTTTATTTTATTTTCTGTGTCTCTCCAGATCGGCCATAATGGACATACTCTGAGAGGATTTATACAAACTGTAACTCTGCCGCTCTCTCCAACTCCCCCATCACATCACAATTTAGGAGTCCAGAAGTGGACATATCCAAAAACAGCCCATAGGCTTCCCAAGGAACTATTTATCGTCAGATAACTACTTTCTCACTGCATTTAGTGTGCGGCGGTTCAGCCTGGCGGCCCTGACTACTCTGTTATGTTTGGTGGCTCTGAGCTTCCCTGCTTCCCTGTTGCCTTCCAGTGTGTGGGAGTCAGAGACTGTCGCTATGGAATTAAATGTGTTGGAAGGATAGAGCCGCCACTTTTCCTTTTCACATTGACAAAGATTATCCTCACACACCTGCTGAGGTTCTTTTGACTGTTTATCCAAGGTTGTAATAGTGTTTGTCCAAACTCCAATCTAATGCCATGGCAACAACCGCAGAGTGAGTGGGAGGTGGCATTCTTCCCATGGCGACCGTGCGGAGGAGGAGCCTTCAGGTCAAAGGGATATTAAACAGGTCATTAGAGTGGCGTCTGTCTCTGCCATATTCTCCATAACCAATTGCCCTAGTTGGCTCGCTAGACAAACTTACAGGAACACCAACCAGTGGTGCGACGAAACCCCAAAGGTGAACCAACCGATGACAACTATCTGGTTAGGGTCTAAACGTTGATGTCAGATCTATATTTCTACAGATCGACTGTATGTATCGGCCACGAAAGCCACATTTTGTGTGTGTGTGTGTGTGTGTGTGTGCGTGTGTGTGCGGCGTAGTTTCTAAAGCTGCAAATCAACACTGTGGTTATGATGTAGCAGCCAGGTCACCTTGGTTAATGGTTGTTTACTATCTTTTTTATAAAGAGTATGTGATTGAACTGCTCTCCAGAAATGACCTGCAGCCACCGCGCAGAGAAATGCTATCAGCACAGGACACAGACACACAGACACAGACACAGACACACAGACACACAGAGAAACACAGACACACACACACACACACACACACACACACACACACACACAGACACACAGACACACACACAGACACACAGACACACACACACAGACACACACACACACAGACACACAGACACACACACACACACACACACACACATTCGTAAATGTAGCAGCAGAGCTAAATCAGCTAGCGCTCCTTAACCGTGGAACAAAAACAAAATCCCTAGAACTGAATCAATATGCCAGCATATGGTCAGTTTCATCAGCCAATAACATGTCTTTCAGCTTGGGGTTTAAGAGTCCCTGGAATATTGAACCACATGGATTTCCTCCATTTAGGTCTGTGGAATGGAGAGTGAACAGTATCCATCAGTCTCTAGATTTTAATAAATGTCAGAACAGGCCGAGAAAGCTATTTTCCTCTCTTCGTGTTTCGAACTCCTGTAGAATTCAACAATCAATATCTCCACAGCAAACATTCAAAATCATTTTTTGGGTCGTACATTAAAAACCACGGTATGCATCATGAGTCCATTTTATTTTTTGGCATTTTGCTATTTGTAGATGTCATAGGAATACGTGCAGAATGTGATTGTATATTGTAGTGACTGTTGTAGTGTGTGGCTACATATTCACATAAAGATATTTTTTAGCACAGATGATTAATATGACTAACCTGGCTCTGCGTTTCCTTGATAGAGACCTTGACTGAGCAAAGACATCATCTATTATTAAAGCTCCTCCTGGATTGAGGCTTAGATTAGCAGCCCAGGCCTCCCGAGTGGCACAGTGGTCTAAGGTACTGCTTCATAGTGCTAGCTGGGCCACTAGAGATTCTGGGTTCGAGTCCAGGCTCTGTCACAGCTCGCCGCTACCGGGAGACACACGGGGCGGCGCACAATTGGCCCAGCGTCGTCTGGGTTAGGGGAGGGTTTGGCCGACAGGGATGTCCTTGTCCCATTGCGCACTAGGAACTCCTGTGGTGGGCCGAGCGCAGTGCACGCTGAGAAAAAACTATGTTTATATACAGTAAACTGAATATATTCCCTCCTTTCTTTATAATTATTTATTGTAGTGTAACAGTATAACTTTAGTACGTCCCCTCGCCCCGACCTCGGGCGCGAACCAGGGACCCTCTGCACACATCAACAACAGTCACCCACGAAGCATCGTTACCCATCGCTCCACAAAAGCCGCGGCCCTTGCAGAGCAAGGGGCAACACTACTAATAGGTTTCAGAGCAAGTGACGTAACTGATTGAAACGCTACTAGCGCGTACCCGCTAACTAGCTAGCCTTTTCACATCCGTTACACTCACCCCCCTTTCAACCTCCTCCTTTTCCGCAGCAACCAGTGATCCGGGTCAACAGCATCAATGTAACAGTATAACTTTAAACCGTCCCCTCGCCCCGACACGGGCGCGAACCAGGGACCTTCTGCACACATCAACAACGGTCGCCCACGAAGCATCGTTACCCATCGCGCCACAAAGGCCGCGGCCCTTGCAGAGCAAGGGGCAACACTACTAATAGGTTTCAGAGCAAGTGACGTAACTGATTGAAACGCTACTAGCGCGTACCCGCTAACTAGCTAGCCATTTCACATCCGTTACACTAGGAACTTTTCTGATATGCAAATGTACTGTTTTCAAGACAAATTTGACCAAGGAAATCAGGAAAATAAATTGTGTTTTTACCGAGCTAGCTTTTCTTACGTGAGATGAAGCTAGGACACTGTTTCCCTTGGAAATGCCATCAAGGGCCATCAGTAATAATAAGGTAGAACTGAGAGATGATGGCAGTGCTCACGACTTTCTGTCATTTCCCAGGATAAGTCACGCACGCAGACGCACCCACACGCGGGCGCCCTCACCTATGTAGTTTGACATTTCTTAGGAGAAGTTACATTCTAATAATATATATATCTAATAATATATTACCAGCATGTGAAATTGTGCTTTTGCTCTAGTGGCTTGGAAAGACAGACTCAATAGATTGAGGGTCACTTGGAAGTTCAGAACACAGTATTGGGTCTTGTTGTGTATGAGCTTGTACACGGACACTCCAGGGTCTCTGTCTCTCTCTGTCTCTCTCTGTCTCTCTCTCTCTCTCTCTCTCTCTCTCTCTCTCTCTCTCTCTCTCTCTCTCTCTCTCTCTCTCTCTCTCTCTCTCTCTCTCTCTCTCTCTCTCTCTCTCTCTGGGGATAAAAGCAGTGGTTTGGCTGGTAACACCACAGAGTTCAAAGGGGCTGTCTTAGGGTTTGATGTACTGTGTGAGGAAGGGAGGTGTTTTGAAGCTAGCAGCCCCAAAGGGCTCTATACCCGACTGGTAGAATATGAGAGCCTGTTCAGAGGATGGCACTGTTAAAGTAATAAACCATTAGGCAAATATGCCTTTCAGTGCACATTGATTATAGTCTAAATGTCTGGGGAAAGCACACCAAGGCCTGGTACCAAGGCTGTCCATATTCATATTGATTTAGGGATGTCAGTAATGGTGGACACATACCGTGTTGGTTGAGGAGCTAGACTGGCACAGAGCAGGGTATAAACAGCCCACCGACTGATGCCAACTGTGTCTGGTAGAAGTCCTGATGGACACACTTTCACCTCACCATGGGCTGGTCTGGTGATTGACAGATTGCTGAACCAATTCAGATCTGTCAGCCGATTTGACTGGATTTTGATAGAAGGACCTGTGTGGGTTGCTCTAAAATGGAAAAGCGGTGTTTTGTCATACCCTTGACGATCTCAGTCACTTGACTTTCTGTCAGACTGTGACAGCTGGTCAACATGATGAGAGGATTAATTCTGTAATTTGGTAAGTGGAATGGATGGTGTGGAACTGTTGAGGCAGTTTGGGGTAGTGATGTGCTATGTGATATTCAGACAGGTAAGGGAGGGTGGAAAGCTAGTTGCTCAGGCAAACAGACCGAGAGAAGGAGAGACAGACAGGCAGGCCTACTGACAGACAGGCAGGCCTACTGACAGACAGGCAGGCATACTGACAGACAGGCAGGCATACTGGCAGACAGACAGACGTTCCATTTTGATGACTTCCTAATTTTAGAATCAGTTCACCTTGCATTACCTTGATTTTGGGAAGGCAATTAACAGCGTCCCGTTTCCTCACCCTCCACCCTCCCAGACATAAAACTGCTCTCCTTGCACTTCTCTCTCTCTCTCTCTCTCTTAAAACAAGACCTCTGCATTCCAGCCTTCTCTGCACATGTTTACCGTAAGCGGACAGAAACACCTGTGGATCCCCATGAAAAACACTCCTTTTGAAGTTATGGGTTGTTGGTGGATTGAGCTCTAATAAGCGTGGGCCTCTCACTGTCATTATCCACAGAACACATGCCATGGGAACGTAAAGAGGAACCATATCCCCAGGCAGCACACTCAAATTGGCAATTTCTTGCTCACAAATTACTTTCCGCTCCCCCGTGCGTGTCCTTCTATCACCACTTTTTCCATCCCCTCCTCCTCTTCCCTCGCTCAAATAATACAAGTTTGGTATTGGTTCGTATTTATTTTCACGAGCACACCATTTTGGACCTCGTCCCCTTGATGTATGCTTTATAATTACGTTGCCGTAAGGGAGGGAGGTCTCAGAGCTGTAGTCAGGAAGATGGTTGAGGTGAGGGGCGGGGCGGGGAGAGGGTGGCGGTGGCCTTTTTGTGAACAGTGCTTGTTTCCCCCCGAGAACTTCAGAGAGCTAGCACTTGACTTCCACCCGACATCCACCGCTTCAAAGTTCATCAACTTCTCTTACAGCACTTATCGATTGGGCCAGCCCGGTGATCCGGAGAAAAGGAAAAGAGAAGCGAAAGTCGGACTAGTTCACTTTAGCTTTGTGCATTTGTCAACCTGCAACCGTACAGTCCCCAGTATGTAACTCCACTGAAGTTGTGGGAGAAATAAATGACTCACTTGAACCATGATATACTGTATTCTGAAGTGTCTTACCTTACGGACTACTATTACCGACTACTACCGCACTGTCCTTCTCCCTCGGCTTAGACAGAATCGAAAGGAAAGATGTTGTGTTGATGCCACTGCATATTAAATCCTATAAATCAGTATGTGGATTTTGGGATTCCAGTAGCATTTGTTTATGCAAATACAGTAATTTCAGGGAATGTACAGAAATTCTACCCTCACATATAGAATTTAGCCTCACTGGTCAACAGCCCCTTCCTTAGGGGTCCCCACTCACCCGTACACATACTGCTGCTCTCTGTGTCCCTTATCGCTGTCCATGACCACCAAGCCCCCTTGCAGCTTTGCTGTGCCTTCAGGGCTCTGGACCTCCCTCCCTAGCCTTGCCCCCTTCTCTCCATCCCCATGCCCATTAGTGGCTGGTGGTCTGCCCACTCTGTCCACCAGCCTGGTGCCCATTGGGCAAGTTGACCATGTTAAGGGTACACTGATGAACAAACAGGGATCCTAGGCCCCTGTCCTGCCATCTCCCCAGCTTACCCTGTGCCTGCTCTTTGCCCGCTCTGACTGGCACTGCGAGGCAGCCAGTGCCGCCTCCGTGCTCCTGCGGGCAGAAAGTGGCGGGCACGGCCCACACAGAACTCCACAGAGATAACTAAAGCATGCCAGAGGGCAAATATACGCCAATCACATCAAAGGGAAGATATAACAAACGCCTCAATTACCAATTGGACTAAATATCATTACGCCTAGTCATTGTCTTTAATACAAGGACGTATTACTGAGCGACTATTGTTCATAAGCATGGCTGTTGTATATAGCGGAGCTCCATTGTGCCTCTCTCTTTCTCTCCTCATTGCTCCCCTATGAGGTCTAATGGGGGCATTTAAGTAGACCGAAACTCGGGTCAGCACCATCACTAGGGCCCAGGACCCCAAACCAGCCATTTAAATAGGCTGTTTGTGGCTATTTAACTCTCCCGGCGTGAATCTTTCATGGAATCTTCATGTCTGTAGACTCTTGAGGCCTCTTGGTACAGGCCATGCACACTTTCCTAATGATCCGATTGGAAGCAAAGTGGGTAAAGTTCTCTGCTGGAGATAGGTAGAGACGAGCAGACGCAGGCAGGCAGGAGCAAACACATGCACGCACACAGAGTCTGGCGAACACGCACGCACGCACGCACGCACGCACAAAACTAATAGATTCTCTACGATAGGTAGTGTTTATGCTTGTATGTGTGTGAGAGAGAGAGAGAGAGAGAGAGAGAGAGAGAGAGAGAGAGAGAGAGAGAGAGAGAGAGAGAGAGAGAGAGAGAGAGAGAGAGAGAGAGAGAGAGAGAGAGAGAGAGAGAGAGAGAGAGAGAGAGAGAGAGAGAGAGAGAGAGAGAGAGAGAGAGAGAGAGAGAGAGAGAGAGAGAGAGAGAGAGAGAGAGAGAGAAAATACTCAGTGGAGGGACTGATTTAATGGTGTTTCAAAGTGATTTTATTTTTGGATTTTTTATATTTGCAGAAATGTTCCACCCTGTTTTTCATTAATAAGGTGAATAATAATATTTCAAAGTAAGTACTCTAGTTAGACGGAATTGGACGGCGAAAACCAAGGACCATGTACTTTTAATTAGTTGTGCTTGTAAGAGATGGCAAAATGTTTCCATTGCAAAAAACATCTATTATGTTCCAAGTAAACAATTACTGTAAACACAGCATTACGGCCGAAGGAGACAAGGTGTTCAACATTCTGTATTGAATACATGTTCTCCATTGACACCATTTGACAAGGTCAATTATTTCCAAGCACGCTGTGCATTTCCCAGCATCCCTTTTGTCAGATGCAGAGCCATCTGAACCATTAGAATTTCAATAAATTTACCCAAACAAACCTTCCGTCCCACTGTTTTTATTCCATTGAATATATACCTGTATGACTCAAACAAATCGCTCCCTCTAATTGCCATTAGGGCTGTGTTCAGTTGTTCAGTAGTCAAGCCAAGTGGAGCTTGCAGACAGCCATTATTTCTATGTGAACTAGCTGCTGTACAGCTCTCAGTATATGCTGCTGTCCCTTGTCGTGGTGCCTCCTTTATTTTCGGCTCGTGATAATCGTCCGCAGGATTGTGCTGCGTTGGGTGGCTGAGTTAGACCCCTCCACTGGCCTTCAGGGTCCTGCTACAGTAGGCTACTCGAGCTGCTCCATATAAATGTGTTTTTTACTGGGAGGAAATGGCTCCTCACTGATGTAGGAGCCAGTGGTAGTTGGTGTGGGGAGAAGGAGGGGAGAGGTACGGTGTGAAGAGGGGTGGAGCTGATGCGGTGCATTCTCTGCCAGAGGTCCCCATCGGCTCCCCCTCTTCCTCCCCCTTTTCCTCCCCCTCTTCCTCCCCCTCCAGGTGATGACACAGCACCTCGTTAAGGCCTCCTGTCTGGAGCTGCCACGCCAGGGTGGAGGGGTGATTTATTACCAATGATCCTCCCTGCCCTTCTCAGATTAAAGAGACACTTCCCCGCTCGTGGCACAAACATAACAATTGCATTACACAACGTGTCTGGAGGGAAGGCGGACAGAAACGAGGTCTTGGAGGCTATATGAATATTTATGGAGCCACCTTCTTACTGTATGTGGTGTGAAATTATTATTTTTTTCTGAGGTTTTGTGGTCAACATTGAACGGTATAATACTATTTGGTTGGGGACTGTTTAAAGTTGAAGTATTGTTGCTGGCTCTGAAAAAAACTTGCAAAAATGCACATTGGCTGCGTTCACACAGGCATCCCAATTCTGATCTTTTTTCCACTAATTGGCCTTTGACCAATCACATCAGATCGTTTCACATCAGATATTTTTCAGAGCTGATCTTGTTAGTCAAAAGATCAATTAGCCTGTGTAAACGCAGCCATAGAGACACACACACAGACACATGGGAGGGAAGGGATTTGCATAAACACCTACGTACACACCCCTACTGTATTTAGGCTAGTATTATAACTGCATACCTAGTACTGTATTTGAACAAAAGGTTATTCAGAGTTATTCTGCTTCAGTGTTTATTGAGGTGTGTGTGTGTGTGTGTGTGTGTGTGTGTGTGTGTGTGTGTGTGTGTGTGTGTGTGTGTGTGTGTGTGTGTGTGTGTGTGTGTGTGTGTGTGTGTGTGTGTGTGTGTGTGTGTGTGTGTATTTGTATATACTGTATGTGTGTGCTTGCATTTGTCAGTAATAGTGTGGTAAGACACATAAACAATGCACACACACACACACACACACACACACACACACACACACACACACACACACACACACATTGCTAGCGGCAAGAGACCGCAGTGTACTGTGTCCCTTCTGCTCTCACTATATGTAGCTGTCAGTAGGTGACAGAAAAACAAGAGTTTCTATGGACAAATTTAGGTATTTTTCTATCCCTGTTTCGTTTGCTTCTGTTTAAGAAACATTTTTCAACAGAATCGGCGGAATTAATACAACCCTGATCACGCGTAAACGCAGTTCACTTTCATAGCAGCCACGTTGTATTCCTTCTCTCCTCTATGCACTCTCCCCCGCTCACCTTTTCCCTTCGTTTGTGGACTTCAATGCACAACACATCAGCTGTATGTGACCAGGCGAAAAAAACGTTCTAATCCAAACCATGTCATAACCGCTAAACACAGCCTACATCTTTGTTACCATATGAGCTAAAGTAATGTCATAGTCAACATAGCTAATATAACTAATGTGTTAATAAACCCACTACAATCATGCGGTGACGTTACAGTGTACAGTCAGTAAGGAGTTACACCGGCAGGCCCCGGTGGCAATAAATTAATAAAACCAAAAGCTTACCTTGACTTGGAAGAGTTCCAGTGTTGTGTTTGCTAGTCATAGCCAGCTAGCTAACATTGCATCTCTCTGTTTGAGCAGGGTGTTTGAGTAGGGTAAACTGGCTAGCTGCATTTGCTAGCTAAGTAAGTGAAACTGAAAGTGAAAATATGTGCTTCATTTTTTAAGAAATACATTTGTTTCAAACTGTTCAAACTGTTCTTTCTCTCTCTTTGAGTCAACTACTCACCACATTTGATGCAGTGCAGTGCTAGCTAGCTGTAGCTTATGCTTTCAGTACTATATTAATTATCTGATCCTTTGATTGGGTGGACAACATGTCAGTTCATGCTGCAAGAGCTCTGATAGGTTGGAGGACGTCCTCAGGAAGGTGTCATAATAACTGTGTAAGTCTTAATACATTTTTGGTGACGTATAGTTTTCTCTCTCTGTCTCTCTGTTTCTGTGTCTCTGTGTCTCTGTGTCTCTGTCTGTCTGTCTAATCCACTGGAGGGCGTATTGCCGTGTGTGTGTTCAGTATGTGTATGTGTGCTCAGTCTTCTACACTGTAGGGCCAGCTCTATAATTCTTAATGGTACTCTTTAGACCCAGTGGGACAGTTAGGCTCCCGAGGGCCCCGTGGAGATAGAGGTTAACACGCCATCTGTGCTGGGAGCCAGAGGAGGCCCCTGGCTTACACCTCGTTCAGTTTAAATACAATCCCTCTCTTAGTAGAAGTGTAATGTTTATATACATCATCTTGAATGCAGTTTCCTTGTCACTCACAATGTGTTGTAGGGGTTTGGAGGAATAGATTTTCCAGCTCTTACTCCTTCAAAGTAAGTTATTGGTGAGAGAGAACCAGAGAGAGAGAGGGACAAATAGTGTATGAGAGATAGAGAGAGAGAGATAAAACCATGGTAGAACCAGTATCAGCCGGATATAAAGAAAGATACACAGACAGACAGAGAGAGACTGATACTGCTGAAGTCAGGGTAGCTTGGCATTGGAGTCTTCAGAGATCAGAGTCCCTCTCATTGTGCACGGCCTTGTCAGGATTTGAATACTGTCTGTTCAGCACTTGAGTGTGATTAAAGCAAGTGACTTCTAAATGGCTGCCTTGCACACTGAGCTGTGATGGGTTGCTGTTTGTGTGTGTGTGTGTGTGTGTGTGTGTGTGTGTGTGTGTGTGTGTGTGTGTGTGTGTGTGTGTGTGTGTGTGTGTGTGTGTGTGTGTGTGTGTGTGTGTGTGTGTGTGTGTGTGTGTGTGTGTGTGTGTGTGAAGAAACACAATGAATCTCCATATTCCACACTCTTTTGTTTATCTATTTCAAGCTTCCAATAATGCACATGCACTGTTTTTTCCCCCGTTCTCGCATTTTCCCTCCAAACGAGGATGTATGGCTAGAAGCCCGACATAGAAGATGGAAACATGTCAGAGTGGGGATTGATACGTCTGGGGATTTTTCTCATCTCTTTTTTTTGTTGGAATAATGCAGCATTCCCGCTGGGAGCAGTGGGTGTCCAAATGAGATGGGATGAGAACTGTACCATTCTTCCCGGGAGGGAGAGCGGATGATGGTTTGATTGACAGCTTCGTAGGAGATGGAGGATTAAGGCGTTAAGATTAAGATGATTGCCTGACTGACGCTGTCGTGTGTGTATCAGTGTAGAACAGGCACTTATTCATTCCTTTATTCGTCCCCTGGGAACCCACTTGTTACTTCTCATGTACTATGATGTGTTCATCGAACGTACATTTATCTAAAATGACTTATTATCACATAGCAAGTGTTATTATGACATACGTGAGGTGGAAATGTATAACTGACAACCTTGATGTCTCCTCCAGCAACATGCTCTAACCGACTGAGCATTCTGGACCGTATGTACTTGTACATGGACTGCACAGGCTCAAGCTCTCAGACCTTGGCCATTCACAGACCATTGCTTTCCATATCAAACAAGTCTACCCTGTTGCTGGGCAGAATGGTTTGAGGAAGGTATGGGGTAGACAGGAGAGCAGTGCAGGTTGGCAGTGCAGGTTGGCATTACGCTTCACTATAATTTTCACCTCAGATATTGGGCTTAATAGTGAAGGCAAAACCCCTCTTGAAGCAATAGACAATTGTAACTGCGTGGAGGTGAGGTGGGAGCTATTTTAGCCAGCACGGTGGAAGTGGTTAACCCACAGTACCCTTATTCTCTTCCATATGAAACATTTCTTGTTCACTCTCTATTCTCTGTTATCAGGGATGTGAAAAATGGTGTCACTGTGAGTGTTCTTATTCGGCAATCAGCATGCATATACCTTGCATTTCCAGGAACATGATTTTTATGGAATGCAGTGCCATTAAAGGGTTGATAACCTTCAAAAGTGTGATCTGGAAAGCTTTCTGTCAGTTTCCTATGCTATATGAATAATATTCCCGATTCCTGTCTTTCTGTCAGCAATAGCAAGGGTGTTTACACGAGTGTACAGTACCTTCTGCTCTCTAAAAAAGGCTCCTCTTCCCTCACTGACTCCTAGATGGCTGTTAGTTCAGTATTTCCCTCTTTAATCAGTCTATGCGTCGTCCCTCACTCCCGCCTTCCATCTTCTCACTCTCACCTTACAGCTTTCACCCCAACGAAATACTGACGGATGTACCATACTGTATGTTGTCCTTCCTTTCCTACAATCTTACCCTCTGCCAAAGAAGTAGTTTTACTTAGCCATCCTGCTAATTGATTTAGCCCACCCTCCATCTCCATCGTTCCATACATGCTAACTCTCTGTAGTTGGGTACTGAATGCCTGTCAAATGTTCTCCCTCATTCAGTCTTTGCGATGCGGAGGGATTTATAATTTAAGAGCAGGCACTTTGAAGGGTCTCACATAACCAGGGGAGGTATCGATTAAATATCATTGTGACGAGGGCCCTCACTGTGCTGGCTAAGCGGGAGATCTGCCATAGTTAGGCATCCGGAAAAGGCTACAAAGCGTTGCGTCTTGCCAGTCTAAGCCCGGGCTTTCTCTCTCTACCTCTTTTGGGTGGCAGACTGTACACATGTTGGTCCCTGCACAGCTTGCGATGCCATGTGTTCGATAACGTGTTTGTTACGCACCAGCTCAGTGATCCAATCCACGCTGGAAGCACCATTTGGGTTTCTAAGAATTACATTCAATGCAGTTGATACATTTCCAGTGTGATGCACTGCTTCTCCAATCAAAAATAAAAGCTCTCTTTAGCCCAAATTTGCTTGATACAGTTGTCCTAATCTCTTTGTATGTAATGGGATGTAACCTCGGCAACAAAAAGAAATGTCCCTTTTTCAGGACCCTATCTTTAAAAGATCATTCGTAAAAATCCAAATAACATGGTCTGGGGTGGTGTGTCACAGCATCATCGGACTGAGCTTATTGTCATTGCATGCAATCTCAACACTGTGCGTTACAGGGAAGACATCCTCCTCCCTCATGTGGTACCCTTCCTGCAGGCTCATCCTGACATGACCCTCCAGCATGACAATGCCATACTGCTCGTTCTGTGCGTGATTTCCTGCAAGACAGGAATGTCAGTGTTCCGCCATGGCCAGCGAAGAGCCCGGATCTCAATCCCATTGAGCACGTCTGGTACCTGTTGGATCGGAGTGCGAGGGCTAGGACCATTCCCCCCAGAAATGTCAGGGAACTTGCAGGTGCCTTGGTGGAAGAGTGGGGTAATGTCTCACAGCAAGAACTGGCAAATCTGGTGCAGTCCATGTGGAGGAGATGCACTGCAGTACTTAATGCAGCTGGTGGCCACACCAGATACTGGCTGTTACTTTTGATTTTGACCCTCCCCTTTGTTCAGGGACACATTATTCCATTTTTGTTAGTCACATGTCTGTGGAACTTGTTCAGTTTATGTCTCAGTTGTTGAATCTTGTTATGTTCATACAAATATTTACACATGTTAAGTTTATCTGAAAATGAACGCGGTTGACAGTGAGAGGACGTTTCTTTTTTTGCTCAGTTGATGTGAGTATTTTGAGTAAAGCATTAGGAATGAATACATTTGGATACATTATCCAAAATCGGATAATATATGGATGACTTTATATAGCAACATTCTATATTGGATCCAGTGAAAAAAGTTTGCTGCTAAGCTGTGTGTTAAAACCTTGCTACAGGGGTACACAGGCTATGTTCAGAGCTGCTGTTACGTGTCCATTCTAACACAACAGACCTGGTCCATATTAATGACCACCAGGCTCCCAATCCATATAGTGCATGACGTTACAGGCTCTCTCAATACAAACGTTCAAGCTTGTTTTTCTGCTAGCAGTTTTTTGGTGCCGTGACGATTAATAATTCATAATAAGGATAAGGTATGAATCACCTTGGAGAGTGCACAAACACATATGCTCCACTTTTACCAATAATGTGTGGGTGTCCGTACCTTCACAGTTTTTGTTTGTGCAAATTGGTGATTATTAAGAAGGTGGCAAATCGAGAGCTTGGGACTATACGTTTCTATCTACAATTGAGTTACTGACGAAACCTTGTTCTGGCCAATGTTCTCTACCTAAATAGTACTCTAAATACCCCCAATTCATGTTGTTAAGTCTAAAACAATACACCATGCAAACCAATGAGGGTTCGGAACTTTTAAAGCCAATTATCTCAGAATCTTCCTTTTGCAGATGGAACCTTGTAGTCACAAGCTCTCGAAATGGTGTCTCTGCAGCCGCAACAGCACAGCAAACTGTTGATTGCTGCGTACTGGAACCAATTGAAGAGAAGGTGTATATAGTCTTTGGGACTGAGGCTGTCCTAATATGGACACCATATCTTTTTGCCTTAAGGACATTCAGTGCCAGTTCTATCCGTTGCCCAGCATTAGTTCAGGAAAAACCATAGGGTTAAAGGTCCTGTTGTCACCTTCTCTTCACGTGCCCTGCTCCATTACAGAAGCCCTTTTTCTTCCCAGCATGCCATGCTGTCTGTCCAGAGCTGAGTAAAGACAGGCTAGTGTGTCCCCTGCTGAGAAACCGTGCTGAGCTGATAGGCTGAAGAGAACCAGCAGCCAGTTATTAATGGCTGCCCTTTATTTTCATCTGGTCCAGGGGTAGTGGTTTACACACTAGGGGCTCGTTGTATTTCCTGTTGGCCAATATTCTGTGCTTTTAACCCTTTACAGAGGAGAGGGTAGTTGTGACCTAGAGTATGGTATCCATTTTAGGCCACCCTCAGCCTCGAGCCTCTCCCCTTTTTTGTGTCAATCGTCAACCCTCCTTGAGGCTTAGGGTGTCCTAAAATGGACCCCATACCAGGCTTGGCATGTCCATGGTGTATTTGTGGCGTTTGCTGCTTATCTACAGCTAGCTGCTTATTTACAGCTGATTTTGATTAGAAAACCTAAAGTCTTTCAGCGCCTTTCTTCAAATGATCAGACAGTGAGTTTTCTCATTAATGTAAGGAAAACAAATGTCTCTGTAATGATTTTCTTTGCTCATCATTTTGTTGTATTTGCTACGATCAAAACCGGTGATACTGCATCTTTCCCAGGAGATTTTGATAAATCTGTTTGGTGGTAGCATATTCACTGAAGCGCTCTAAGCCATCTTGTTTTTCATGTCGAGTGTTGTCGTGCGAAAATCCTCGAGAGTCAGGTTGGAAAGCATTGACTTCCGACCTCAGGGAATGGAATTGGCAAATTGCATCCTGATAAATGTGTGATTCATTTTAATCACTGGCTGCTATTGAACTGCTTTGCCCAACAACCAGCCAATTAATGAGCCAAAGAGCAGTTACGACAGGCGCCATATGTCTAGCGTATTTACCCCTGGCAACAGTTTGCCCCCATCCATTTGCTCTCCTAGAAAGGTTGCCTGGGTGGAAGCGTACTAGGGTGGGTGCTATCGATTGGTGTGGTCTCTGATTGTGTGTGTGCGTGTGCGTGTGCGTGTGCGTGTGCGTGTGTGTGTGTGTGTGTGTGTGTGTGTGTGTGTGTGTGTGTGTGTGTGCGCTGCTGCTGTGATCCTGGCGGTCTCTGACCCTGGTCATCTCACGCCGCCCTACTGATCACAACAATGTCAGGGGATATAATTATACAGGCCGGTGTCCTCCACCTACCCGCTGGTGTGGAACCATCAGTAATTATCTCTATGTTGTATCTACAGTCTGTGTGGAACATCACATCCAGCTGGCTGCTAGAGCCACTGGGGGAATAGTGCAGAGTAGGAGTTAGGTAGGAGGCTTTGAGTGATGCCTGTACGTTCCAGTAAACAAGCAGAACGCTCTCTAATCTTGCTGCGTTAACTAGAAATATATTTGATACGAGGATTCAGCACCCTACTACTTTTGAGGAATTATCTGAGTGAACACGTTATCTATTATTCTGTATATTAGACCATTTCTGTGTAGATTACTATGCCACTGGACCTGAATATTAAAATGGAAATTATATCAGAAAACACAGCATCTGGCAAGTTTGCATTATTCTGGGATATTTCCTGCTGCCGTGTCTCATTCTGTACAGATTGCATTCCGCGATCTCTACACACTCAGTTATTTTGTGCTTTAGCTGCAGAGCTTCTCCAGTCCAGATAAGGTGAACACAGAGTTCAAACGTTTACAAAACACCAGCATTTATGTCAAGGTCATTTTTTCCATTCAACTTTCTATCCCTGGGGAGTAGAGCAAGACTAACGTTTAGAAAACGTATATTTCAACTGAAACCTGAATCCTTTGCTCTGAGGAAAAGTATTTTGTCTGGTTTTGTAAACTTTAGTGTCCTCTCTTGGACCCAACACCTATGCTAGTCTTTCTGGCCCTGCCTGAAGAGTTATTGCCGTGCAAACAAATTTGCACCATCAATATCCTTGATGCTAATCCCCAAATCATGTCTCAAGCTAGTTCTTTATTTTCACTGGATGCGGTCCTGCATAAATTATTGGCGTTAATATTGGCATATCTCTAGAAGAGAAAGCTTCTTTTGAAACGATGCCCGCTCAAATTGGCTTGGACGACTACTCTGCAAAGGCTCAACAATGACACTGAGTGTGCACCTGTGGTGACTGTCGCATCCCTGTGTGTGTGGATGGGTGAGCAAGCGTTTGTGTACGTGTGTGTGTAAACCTGCATTAGGCCACCAAGCAGGATGTTGTTGTTTCTGCCCGACCTGCACTGATGTTAGCCAAGCTGACTCCATTACTGCTCGAACTCACCAGCCCAGGTAGCACCAGCTCGGCTCTCAGCCTTTCTTGAACCTTGACCCCTTTTGTCACCAGTTGCTAGTGCTTTTAGATCTGAAGAATGTCTTCCCTCTCTGTTACGGAGGCTTTAGCTGTTATGCGTGAGAACACTCTCTCATAGACTAATTTGCGCACCGAATTTGAGAGAAATAAGCTTTTTTGTGCACATGAAACATTTCTGAGATCTTTTATTTCAGCTCATGAAACATGGCACCAAGGCTTTACATGTTGCGGTTTATATTTTGGTTCAGTATATGTTGCATGTGTGTCTTGGGCTTAGATGGATGCTGCTAGCCTGTTCTCAATTAACCTCTGGAGACTACCACAGACTCATTCAGTGTTCACGATATAAATCACATCATATTACCACTCCGCCTCTGAAAAAAAGACTATTCCTGGTGTGTCAGTCAACCAAATCAAATTCTGACATGCTGGGGTGGTGTGGTGGTTAGCTAATTTCCTCGGTGGGAGATTTACAGGAAGTAGGAATTCTGCTTTTGTTTCAATATTTACATTTATAGCAGTGGGCTTAAGTGTTCCTTTTGTGTTTTTATGATTGATTCATATTCAGAAGATCATACGCTACTAATATTCTTATCCTCATTGATAGTACAATATGTTTCACTGCAGAAAAAAAGCTATGACAGACGTCCAGGTGATTGTACTGGAGGTCTGCAACATAGTTTCCAGAATGTCCTGCAAAGTTACAAGCTCAGCCACACAGAGCGCGAACTTGCATAGCCTTTACTCAACATCGAAACAAAATGTACATATTAACGAATCAACTCTCTTAAGTTCATCGCCTCCTCGAGAAGAGAAAACAAACAAGAACATTGCCTGAGACATTGCCTCGGCTGCAGTCAGTGTCTGCCTAGTCATGAAGTTATGCATTCATTTGATGCATGGGCTCTTCCAGCCATCATCATTCAATTGGGCTCCTGAGTGGCGCAGTGGTCTAAGTCACTGCATCTCAGTGCAAGAGGCAGCATTTTAGTCCCTGGTTCGAATCCAGGCTGAATCACATCCGGCTGTGATTGGGAGTCCTATAAGGTGGCGCACAATTGGCCCAGCGTCGTCCGGGTTTGGCCTGGGTAGTAAATAAGAATTTTGTAAATAAGAATTTGTTCTTCACTGGCTTGCCTAGTTAAATAAATAAACAGCTCCACATTTTTTGTTCTGTTGATACCATTCTACCCTAAACCCCTTCATTTTACACTGCCTAAAAGGCAGAAAACTTGGTTACTTTTGTTGTTGGCATAACACAATTAAATCACTTTGACCATATCAGTCAGTGGGAAAAAACATGATTATTTTTAATTGAGGAGATCTTGGAAGGTTTTTGGAAGGAGAATGGCGATCCACCTTGTTTTTAATTTGATTTAACAGGGTTAGTTGGGGGTATTGTCAATGGCATTGTTTACCTGTGTGGTTTATGTGTGATAATTGCATGCCTGTCTTAAATCCACAGCAAAACAATAATCCATCATTGACATTGCTGCAGGCCACCATTCCAGTTTAATTAAGGCTGTTGTTGTGAATCAGGTGGTTTGCCATCAGTTTAGTGACTGACCTGTGTTCTTAACCCCGTCACCTGTTTTTGTGTTTCAGATGATGAAGTTTGCCTGGGACAACTACAAGAGCTTCGCCTGGGGCAAGAACGAGCTACGGCCCCTGACCAGGAATGGCCACATTGGGAACATGTTTGGTGAGTGGTGTTTTGTGGCCCAAGGCTAAAAGGCCCCATAGGCCCCCACAGGTTACTGGGGAGCTGCTCGCGAAGGACTTACAGTCTTTGTCAAAAACAGTCATGTACACACAAATGGTCAGCAGTCATGGACACACAATTGTCTGTGGGTCTTAGTCGACCTCTAGGTCAAAGAGTTTTCATTCATGCTAATCGCTCATAGAAGAGAATGCTCTCATTGTGGAAGGTATCTTTCGCTCGTGAACATTTTAGAGGCATGAAGGTTGAGGATCCCCTGGCTACCGTTATTTAAACATCTTTGTTGTGTTGCATATGGTTGTACTGAAGTTGGGAAAGTCTTGCTATAGGCTTCCTGACAAGCAGTGCATGTTATGTGCATTTCCCACCTGTCGGTGTATAGGAACCCACCTGTCAGAATGGTTCTTTCCGGGTCCATCGGACTGTGACCTGCCCCGGCAGCCTTTACACCACGTTGTCATTGTGTGGGAATTAATCGGACATGGTACCAGAAGATTCCTCAGGTCCCTAATGACACGCATAGGCACAAACACACACACACATCTGAGCCACAGGATATCCGGTGATAAAGCTCTTAAATATAAGTGGGATCATCTTTTAATGAGGATTGGGTTGGTGGGCCTTTGTCTGTCTGACACACCTGACTTCCTCCACATCCTGTCTACTGGGATTGTGGAGTATTGAGGCCATTATGTGAGACAATGCTCACCTTTCTCTCAGAGGTTTGATGGCATCTCTTCTCTGTCTCTCATCATGTAGTAGTAATACGATAATGTCTCTTCCCGAATAGAAAATACATGTAAATGTGAATTGTACTGTAGTATTCATGTAAATGTCATGCATTATGCAAGTAGGGTGATAACTCAGCCTTCTCTCTTCCCCATGTGTTGGAATTAAGACCCACAAAAGAGACCTTATCCAACCTCTGCATGATGTCTGGTTGTATTTCATAGCCCTACAGATGTCGGATTTTAATTTGATCAGTCTGGAGAACTGTCCTGCAATGCAGGACATTTAAAACGTGTAGTGTATTGGAGGTTTTAGAAAGGCTTCTAAAGTTTGACATTTCCGTTTAGAAAGTGTAGACTTGATTTTCCCTTACGAGAAATGCATCAACCCCTGCCAAAATGTTCATTAATCATAATCCACATAATCATTCCCATTTCTTTTTGCTGCACGATTATTTTCCTCCAGTAGCAAACTGGCTCAACTTAAGATCTTCCGTCTGTAAGTATCCATCTGTGTAGGGGTTATCATTATGATCATTCTGGTAAGGAACCCTTATGGTACCTGCCTGAAAGATCCTTTAAAGAAACATCTGTACATATGATTTTACAGCAGCTGTGTAAACCTACTGTAACACATGGGAAGATCGTACATCTTCTAAATAGTATTGACATTTTTGCTCTACCTAATTACACAGTACCACTAAGGTACCATTATGCAGTGAAATGTAGAAATAACACAGACAGCTGCTATTAGAGGTTAGAGGTCACCAAACTCCTACTGGTGTTTATCTTTTAATTGCTCCCTTTATCTGAGTAACGTAATTAGCCTCTGTGAAATAACTATCCCCCTATATGGATCAGCCAGATATTCGCAGAGAAGATAGCTGTGGAAATCAGTAATCAGTCAATTCGTCTCTCAAAATTGTCTCTATTCTTTCAAATCTCTGGGAAAAGAGATCGGCTTACTACTTCAACCCAATATCGCTAATCCCACTAAGCAAATGAACTTCCATTCTGTTGGAAATCTGACGTGGTTTTCTCTCTCCACGCTCCGTTTGCTAATACTGAGGAACATGTGGGAAGGGAAGAGAGCCGAGAGGTTGTGCTGTGGGTGACTGCCACACTGTGCTGCAGGAGTGCTACGTTGGAGGAAGCCAGGTGTGAAATTGGATGCTGTGTTCTTTAATTTAATCCCATGAGTAAACAGAGATGGGGTGAGATTGGATCCTCGGTTAGCCTACTTGTCGCAAGCATGTTATAAATATGCTGAAAGTCACTGGAACATCCCTCCTGCTCTCTCTCACTCCAGACTCAGTCAAAGCCCCTGAACGAGATTTAGAAGACATCTGCCGCTGCCTCTCTTCTCTCGCCATCCTCTTTCTCTGCGTCCTCCTATTTCTTTCTCTCTTTTCCTTCTCTCTTTGTGAGTCATGGTTTAAGACGTCACGCTTTCCCCTCTTTGCCCACGGAAAGGTTGTAGTGCTGCTGGACAACTACACAGAGAGACTACTGAGGCATTTACTTAGAAATATGAAATGCAAGTTCATTCTCACATTTTTTCACGAGTAATGGCACAGTAGAACTCTAGAGTAAGTGCTGAAGGCTCTTGTGTTTATGTGTGGGAGTGAACTTCACGTGGGAGTTTACAGAACATTGATTTGTTCTGACCAACTACACCTCATTTGCAACTTTTTAAAAGCATTTAATCATTATAATTCCACATTAACATTCTTTCCAAGACCCACACATATTTGCTATAACTTTCAGAATTATAAGTAGGTAACACTTTACACAAAGTGGCCTATGACAGGAACAAGGTGAGAACAATTCATACCACTCACATTTATTATGATCATTATACACTTGTAGGTACAATTTTATGTTGTTCCAATGCTCATTTTGAAATATAGGGAAGGATAAGTGGCAGCATAATCTCTAACTCCTAGTTGTATCATAGGTTGCTCTGATGTATAAAAAAAGTAAAGTTGAATCATGAATGTGATATATCACATTGTTGAATGCTGAAGCAGTTGTCGTAGGTGGACGAGCTTAAAGCACTGTTTACTTAGACCTGCTGATTAATCCTTAAGAGCCTATTGGCTCTTCTGGGAAGGCTTGCCACTAGGTGTTGGAACTTTGTTGCGGGGACTTGCTTCCATTCAGCCACAAGAGCATTAGTGGTGTAGGGCACTGGTGTTGGGTGATTAGACCTGGCTCGCAGCCGGCGTTCCAATTCATCTCAAAGGTGTTCGATTGGGTTCAGGATAGGGCTCTGTGCAGGCCAGTCAAGTTCTTCCACACCTATCTCAACAAACTATTTCTGTATGGATCTATATTTGTGCATGGGGGCATTGTCATGCTGAAACAGGAAAGGGCCTTCCCCAAACTGTTGCCACAAAGTAGCACAGAATCGTCTAGAATGTCATTGAATGCTGTAGCGTTAAGATTTCCCTTCACTGGAAATAACGGGCCTAGCCCGACCATGAATAACAGCCCCAAACCATTATTCCTTCTCCACCAAACTTCACAGTTGGCACTATGCATTGATGCAGGTAGCGTTCTCCTGGCACCTGCCAAACTCAGATTTGTCTGTTGGGCTGCCAGATGGTGAAGCAGGATTCATCGGTCCAGAGAACGCGTTTCCACTGCTCCAAAGTCCAATGGCGGCAAGCTTTACACCCCTCCAGCCGACGCTTGGCATTGTGCATGGTGATCTTAGGCTTGTGTGCGGCCATGGAAACCTATTTCATGAAGCTCCCGACAAAAGATGTTATACACCTGTCAGCAATGGGTCTGGCTGAAATAGACAAATCCACACATTTGAAGGGCTGTCCACAGTCTTTTGTATGTATAGTGTATCTGTTGTTTTGCATGGGCTGCAGCTACATCCACCACATCTGCCTGTGTTGTCCTTCCGCACCTGCGGTGGAAAGTGGAAGAGCTACCGCTCTATTTGTTAGACCAGGTCTTCTCACGAAAACGTCTGTAGCGGCCGAACGGTTTGGCCTACAAAACTAATATGACCACTCTATGGAAAGAGAAGACCCTCACCAACACGATGGTGTTATCCGTGGTATGGCCATCTAAAAACATTTTCTTATGTTAGCTTAGTGCACCCCCCCCCACCGCCCCCAACGGCTTAGACTTTTAGAGGTTAAACGACAAATTGTGCTTAGCATAGTAAAACACAAAATGCTATCAGATCTTATTCTAGATCGACAGCCGGCCATCTTAATTGGGTATCACTTTCAAGTCACGTTTCATTTGGTCTCTGAGCCTCAGATGGTTCTTTGTTAGTATTGTTATTTTTGACAGACATCTATTTACTCAGCTTTCTATTTACACAGACAAGGCTAATTGGACAACAAGTCTTCTAAATGTGTCATGGCCGGATGCTTCGAGAAATGAAATGAGTGCTGTTGATATGCCGAGTACAATCGAGGACTGATGTTAACATACTGAAACATGACACATTGAAACTGGATGTGTTATGGAATTGAAATCCCTATGATAGTATGGAAGGTTGGTTTAATCTTTAATGTGGTATGAGAAATGATGCTCTTCATGTAATGCCTATGACTGGTAAAGGAGAGACAGAATGTGTCACACGGGCAGATTAGCTTGTGTGTGTTTTTTTGGTTTTACTGTCCTTGTGGGGACCAGAAGTCCTCACAAAGATAGTAAAACAAGGAACAAGGAAAAAGGCAGTTTTAGGTTCAGGGGTTAGGGTTACAATTAGGGTTATGGTTACAATTAGGGTTATGGTTACAATTAGGGTTATGGTTACAATTAGGGTTATGGTTACAATTAGGGTTATGGTTACAATTAGGGTTAGGGTTACAATTAGGGTTAGGGTTACAATTAGGGTTATGGTTACAATTAGGGTTAGGGTTACAATTAGGGTTAGGGTTACAATTAGGGTTATGGTTACAATTAGGGTTAGGGTTACAATTAGGGTTACAATTAGGGTTATGGTTACAATTAGGGTTAGGGTTACAATTAGGGTTAGGGTTACAATTAGGGTTACAATTAGGGTTAGGGTTACAATTAGGGTTAGGGTTACAATTAGGGTTACAATTAGGGTTAGGGTTACAATTAGGGTTACAATTAGGGTTAGGGTTACAATTAGGGTTACAATTAGGGTTAGGGTTACAATTAGGGTTAGGGTTACAATTAGGGTTACAATTAGGGTTAGGGTTACAATTAGGGTTAGGGTTACAATTAGGGTTAGGGTAGCCCGTTCCTGCAGTCGAATGACCAAAGTGCACTCTAGTCGCCTAATTGGTGGAATGTTATTAATATTTTTCATAATTTCATAATTAATAATACATTAAAAAATATGCAGAAAATATGGTGTTTCTATGTCAAACCGTTTTGTTATATTTTAGTCCTCTGTGATATATATAAAGTGTAATATCGGGATGCAATTTCTTAGGAGAAGTTACATTCTAATAATACACTGCTCAAAAAAATAAAGGGAACACTTAAACAACACAATGTAACTCCAAGTCAATCACACTTCTGTGAAATCAAACTGTCCACTTAGGAAGCAACACTGATTGACAATAAATTTCACATGCTGTTGTGCAAATGGAAAAGACAAAAGGTGGAAATTATAGGCAATTAGCAAGACACCCCCAAAAAAGGAGTGATTCTGCAGGTGGTGACCACAGACCACTTCTCAGTTCCTATGCTTCCTGGCTGATGTTTTGGTCACTTTTGAATGCTGGCGGTGCTCTCACTCTAGTGGTAGCATGAGACGGAGTCTACAACCCACACAAGTGGCTCAGGTAGTGCAGCTCATCCAGGATGGCACATCAATGCGAACTGTGGCAAGAAGGTTTGCTGTGTCTGTCAGCGTAGTGTCCAGAGCATGGAGGCGCTACCAGGAGACAGGCCAGTACATCAGGAGACGTGGAGGAGGCCGTAGGAGGGCAACAACCCAGCAGCAGGATCGCTACCTCCGCCTTTGTGCAAGGAGGAGCACTACCAGAGCCCTGCAGCAGGCCTCCAGCAGGCCACAAATGTGCATGTGTCTGCTCAAACGGTCAGAAACAGACTCCATGAGGGTGGTATGAGGGCCCGACGTCCACAGGTGTGGGTTGTGCTTACAGCCCAACACCGTGCAGGACGTTTGGCATTTGCCAGAGAACACCAATATTGGCAAATTCGCCTTTGGCGCCCTGTGCTCTTCACAGATGAGAGCAGGTTCACACTGAGCACATGAGCACATGTGACAGACGTGACAGAGTCTGGAGACGCCGTGGAAAACGTTCTGCTGCCTGCACCATCCTCCAGCATGACCGGTTTGGCGGTGGGTGAGTCATGGTGTGGGGTGGCATTTCTTTGTGGGGCCGCACAGCCCTCCATGTGCTCGCCAGAGGTAGCCTGACTGCCATTAGGTACCGAGATGAGATCCTCAGAGCCCTTGTGAGACCATATGCTGACACATGCACATTTGTGGCCTGCTGGAGGTCATTTTGCAGGGCTCTGGTAGTGCTCCTCCTTGCACAAAGGCGGAGGTAGCGATCCTGCTGCTGGGTTGTTGCCCTCCTACGGCCTCCTCCACGTCTCCTGATGTACTGGCCTGTCTCCTGGTAGCGCCTCCATGCTCTGGACACTACGCTGACAGACACAGCAAACCATCTTGCCACAGTTCGCATTGATGTGCCATCCTGGATGAGCTGCACTACCTGAGCCACTTGTGTGGGTTGTAGACTCCGTCTCATGCTACCACTAGAGTGAGAGCACCGCCAGCATTCAAAAGTGACCAAAACATCAGCCAGGAAGCATAGGAACTGAGAAGTGGTCTGTGGTCACCACCTGCAGAATCACTCCTTTTTTGGGGGTGTCTTGCTAATTGCCTATAATTTCCACCTTTTGTCTATTCCTTTTGCACAACAGCATGTGAAATTTATTGTCAATCAGTGTTGCTTCCTAAGTGGACAGTTTGATTTCACAGAAGTGTGATTGACTTGGAGTTACATTGTGTTGTTTAAGTGTTCCCTTTATTTTTTTGAGCAGTGTATATTACCAGCATGTGAAATTGTGCTTTTGCTCTAGTGGCTTGGAAAGACAGACTCAATAGATTGAGGGTCACTTGGAAGTTCAGAACACAGTACAGGGTCTTGTTGTGTATGAGCTTGCACACGGACACTCCAGGGCCTCTCTCTCTCTCTCTCTCTCTCTCTCTCTCTCTCTCTCTCTCTCTCTCTCTCTCTCTCTCTCTCTCTCTCTCTCTCTCTCTCTCTCTCTCTCTCTCTCTCTCTCTCTCTCTCTCTCTCTCTCTCTCTCTCTCTCTCTCTCTCTCTCTCTCTCTCTCTCTCTCTCTCTCTCTCTCTCTCTCTCACTCACTCACTCACAGAGTTCAGTGATTATCTTAGGTCAGCTTGAAGTGCTCATTTAACTGGACAGGTAGTTAAGACTTCCCTGGCTGGCAGACAGAAGATTTCTGCAGTCTGAATCGGTGCTTGAGAGTTGTGCCTCAGCCAACACGCATCATTACAGGGGGATAACTGATGGACAGGAGAGCCGGCAAGGGCATGTGCAGCAACTGTCACTGCCTTCTAAGAGAAGAAGTAGATCTCCTGGAGTAAGGGTTGATTGGAAGTCTTCAGGTGTATCAATACATCCAAGGCTTGCGGCTAGGAAAAAGACTTGTATATGTATAGATATGGAGGGAAACTTTCTGAGAGGGTAACATAAAGTCATGCAGGGACACTTGTTAATATTTAGAGAATTGCCAGAGAAAACACTTAAGCACATTGAATAATTTTGAGAGTTTGGCTCGGGAGCTCTCGCTGGTGCCCTAGTTTTATGATAGAGAGTGTTTAAACTAAAGAAGAATCTTGTGACATTCTTCTTCAAACGTGCGTATTATCTGTGAGGCTGATTCGAAGCAAGCATCAAACAGCAGGTGTTCCCTGTCTTTGAGCAGAGCTAGAACTTGAGCTAGAGTAGGATGTAAAAGGACGAACAGGTGGTGAAAGTGATGTACTGGATCAACTCTCAATCCCACACACATACTGTACGTCTAATGATATAGCAAAGCAAAGATTAGCACCGGAGGAAACATAGCATAGAACAGTGCAAACAAACACTAGCAAAGGGGACCCTGAGTTTGGGAAACTCTGGGTCAGGCAGTATTATTATTTTCCTTCTAGTTTATTGAATACAGTTAAAAAGAAGACAAACAGATCCATATTTGTTGGGGAAGCATCAAGATTCCCGGTGTGCTGGAGTTTTTCTTCTTTATAATAGTTTACTTTTAGCTCCATGTACCTAGTATCACGTTAAGGTGTACGAACGAGTTCACTCCTTGAAGCTTATTGAACACAGCCTTTAGCGTTCACTTGAATTCACCCAGGCAGTGATTGCCTAAGACAGAAGGCGTTTGGATTTTTAAAGACGGAAGTCGTTTATAGCCTAATCTTGTTGTTGTCGTTACTGTTCTCCCTTTAGCTCCCCCAGACTCCTAATACCTTATCATTCAGCGTCCAAATCATTCAAACCAAATTCCAGAGGACAAGTTGATTGTTCATTTTGTTCAACCTCTACGGCTGCGGCAAACAAACAAGGCTACAAACCCTCCAATTTCAAAAGAAAGGTAACAATTCAGTACCACTCCATTGTGAACAACAATCAAGGCTTTGGGCTCTTCGACTCCAGAGCTGTTTCCTTGCCTTTGTCCTTGGCTGGGAAGCAGCAACTAAAGAGGAGCAGCTAAAGAGGAGAGAATATTTTTCATGTCAACCCTGTCTGCCCATTATGTGTCCTTGGAAACCTTGGCCTTCACCCCCCCCCCCTCCCCTCATCATCACCAAAGAGAGAAGAATAAATGGAAGAAAGAAAACATGGGCTGACTTTCAAACACCCTTCGAGATCTCCGGCTGCTGTAAGGAATAGGATTAGTCGGCAAGCTCCAGGAACGGCTGGCTGAAAGCTCTCTGTACACTGCTCATCAACAGACCGTTGCTTCAGGCCAACACTGCCACATAAACCCACGAGTAAATCCTTCCCTTGTGTCTCTTGCTTACTGAGACAAAAAAACGGTGATGGAAACGCTAACCAAGATTAAGTCCCAGTCTTCAAGATCGTCACACATAGCCCTAATGTGTACAGTAACTTGACGACGTCTTTCATACCAATAGGTGTCCACTCGATGAGTTTTGATGATGTACTTTTTTGTTTTCTGCACCATGACTCTCATTTATCTTCTTATCTTTAGCCTCTGCCTATTTTGTCCCCTTCCAACCCTGAGCTTCATTGTTGTGGATCGATCAGAAAATGATGCAAGTCACTCCTGTATCTCATTAAAACAAATAGTGACAGTATCACGCTCTCTAATGCGAGGCGAACCACCCCCAAGCCTTAATAGGGGCTTAAAGGGATGTTCATCCACTGTGAGCGATGTCATTACCACAGCTTTAGAATATGTGGGTCACTAACTTAAGCACACACTGTATCATACAGAGCAAACCCATCGCAGCCAGATGCTGAGGAGGACATAATGGTCATGACAGTACTGGAGAAAAGGACATAACATTAGCAGTCACAGCATCTATTTTCCCTGTGGAGCACAATATTGTCCTCCAATAGTTGTTCTATCCTTAAACAATGGATGTCTTATGGCTAGTAATGGGATTGTCCACAGGCAGTGTTTTGGAAAATCTCTCTCCCCAACACAAAGAGACGGAACGCCCCACTCTCTCCTCGCTCCCTTCTGCAGGATGCTTTGCAATTTCCTCTTGCCCTTTATCTTATCGCTGTTGTGTCCTTTCTCAAAATATATTTTTATTTCCCTCGTTTCATCCCCCCTCGGTAGTCTCTACACCTCTGCCTCCCCTTCTCCTCTTTTCTTATTATCTCTCCCCTCATGAGATGTAATTAAAGAGCACCAGCCTTCCCAGAATGAGACACGGGCCTACCCCTCGGCCCCTACGTGGACCCCAGGAAGAGTAGCTGATGCTTTTGCAGTGGCTAATGGGGATCCTAAAAAATACCAAATACCCCTTGACCTTTTGCGCACAGCACACCCAGGTACCATTTAAACCAGAGGCGTTTATTGAAAAAACCCACAAGCACTTCAATCGTGGTAAAAGCAGCATGGAGCACGGAGAAGGCCATGTGGAGCTCCATGGAAGCCGATCGATCCCTTCCATCTGATGGATAAGAATTTAGCTTGTCATGGTGAATTATTATGATGTGAGTAGGAGAAAAAACTATGAGACATAGAGAGGCCTAAGATTCTGAAGGCATCTTTTAGAGAGTGCCAGTCTGTAGAGATACTGTCACAGTGAATAAAACCATACAGGAGTACAGGCACACTGGCGCCAAGTCGACCTTGAAGCCCCTTCAGTCGCGGTTCTCCCTTTTCTGTTATCCGGAGATTTTTTTTATTAAAGGCGTTGAACTGGGAAGCACCCGAACGCTATTGCCATTCTATCCACCGCTCTCCCACGTGTACAGAGAGCACACCGTTCTTTCCCACTCTGCAATTATGTCCCAGAGTGCATCTGGTCTCAAGGGGAGTGTGCATTCGGTGAAGGTGACAGTAGGGAGTGGTAAATGAGGTGGGAGAACCTGTTCGTCAAGGTTAAATGAAGGGCTAGGCGAATGACGCCTCTACTCTGACAGTCAAATAATACATAAAACCCCACCCGTTCATCCCGCTTACTTACCCTCATCCCACAGGCACTGTTATGGGTGACATACAGTGTGGAAGATATCATCTACGGTATATCGCCATCGCGACAAAGCCCCAGGTGACAAGTCACTTTCCCAACCCCCTTTCCCTGTCACTTCTCTCACCCTGGAGACCCTTCACCCAGTCCCAACCCTCCTTTCAATCTCACGGATCTGATGTTTAACCAATAAGGTTTCCATCGTTCTCTCCAGCAAGACACAAATCATCATAATTATAGACTGTGAAGCATCTTTTTCATGCACTGTCTTGTGTGTGCTGGGGGATGGGCATACTGTATCTTTCACACATACAGAATCATTAAAAGGTGATGCTTTTCCCACCGTTAAAACCTATTAAGGATCGGACCCTTTTTTTCAACTTTCGCCTAAAATGACAAAATGACCCAAATCTAACTGCCTGTAGATCAGGACCTAAAGCAAGGATATGCATGTTCTTGATACCATTTGAAAGGAAACACTTTGAAGTTTGTGGAAATGTGAAATTAATGTAGGAGAATATAACACATTAGATCTGGTAAAAGATAATATAAAGAAATGCAAGAGAAGGGCCAATATATGACTTAGGAATCTAGATTGTTCAAAATGTTGTATCAAGACTGCCCAAATGTGCCTAATTGGTTTATTAATACATTTTCAAGTTCATAAATGTGCACTCTCCGCTAACAATAGCATGGTATTATTTCACTGTAATAGCTACTGTAAATTGGACAGTGCAGAATTGAAGCTTTCTGCACATATAGGATATGTCTATGTCCTGGGAAATGTTCTTGTTACTTACAACCTCATGCTAATCACATTAGCCTATGTTAGCTCAACCATCTCGCGGGCGGGACACCGATCCTGTAGAGGTTAACCTTTTCTCAATATAGGGCGTGCTGTTTCAACATTAGCATTTATCGTCTCCAAATTAAACTGCCTCATACTCAATTCTTGCTCGTACAATATGCATATTATAGTTATTATTGGATAGAAAACACTCTCTAGTTTCTATAGCCGTTTGAATTATGTCTCTGAGTGAAACAGAACCCATTCTACAGCACTTTTCCTGATATGGAGTGAGATTTCAGACATTTTGGCCTCTGGTCCCAGGTCAGTTTTAAAGTCCCTGTAAATCCTATGAGGATACAAACACTGCCCATGCCTTCCTCTAGATGTCAGTAAGAGGTGACAATTTGAATGGAGTCGATTGCGCAATCAGGGCCAGTATAAAACAGAAAAGACCGGATGTACCGTTCTTTTCCCGCTGCGCCTCACGCAAGATGGACGTCGGACTCTCTCTCTTTCCAAGCGTTGGTTTAGCCACTTATATAGCGCCGGTCATGTTTTTACTCGTTATAGGTGTTAAAAACATCATAAGGTAGTTAATTTAAACCGTTTTATAGCAATTTATATCCGTTTAGTGCGATTTTGAGGCATTGCTTTGTGATGCACATTGAAGCACCGGGCACGTTTCGGGGTCCCGGTCGAACGTTAGTGGGCATTTCGCCGGACAAGAGGACAGCTTTCGACCAAAAGAAGATTAGACCCAAGAAAGGATACATTGCCCAAGATACTGATGGAAGAACAGCTCACAGTAAGAACTATTTATGATGATAAATCGCTGTTCTGTTGAAAAATCTTAAACGCATATGTCGCCATTTTGTTATGTGTAGCTTCGCTTGGCGGACCCGGTATTGCACAGTAAGGATAATTTTACAAATTTAAGTCAGCGATTGCATTAAGAACTAATTTGTCTTTCGATTCCTGTCAACCCTGTATTTTTTAGTCAAGTTTATGATTAGCTATCGATTAGACTAGATCACTCTCAAATATAGCGCCCGACATTTTCAGGGCAGTTTTGCTAGTATTCTCATTGTATAACCACGTTTTTTTGTGGCTAAATATGCACATTTTCGAACAAACTCTATATGTATTTTGTAATATGATGTTACAGGAGTGTCATCGGAAGAATTCTGAGAAGGTTAGTGAAAAAATTAATATATTTTGGTGATCATAACGTTATCGCTCCCCTTGCCTTTGATTCATGCTGGGGTAACGTTTGCACATGTGGTATGCTAATATAACGATTTATTGTGTTTTCGCTGTAAAACGCTTAGAAAATCAGAAATATTGTCTGAATTCACAAGATCTGTGTCTTTCCATTGCTATGCTTTGTCTATTTTTATGAAATGTTTTATGATGAGTAAATTGGTAATACACGTTGCTCTCTGTATTTATTCTAGTCGAGTTGTGATGGTGGGTGCAATTGTAAACTATGATTTCTACCTGAAATATGCACATTTTTCTAACAAAAACTATCCTATACAATAAATATGTTATCAGACTGTCATCTGATGAGGTTTTTTCTTGGTTAGTGGCTATCAATATCTTTATTTGGCCGAATTGGTGATAGCTACTGGTGGAGAGAAAAAATGGTGGACAAAGAAAAATGGTGTCTTTTGCTAACGTGGTTAGCTAATAGATTTACATATTGTGTCTTCCCTGTAAAACATTTTAAAAATCAGAAATGATTGCTGGATTCACAAGAAGTGGATCTTTCATCTGGTATCTTGGACTTGTGATTGAATGATATTTAGATGCTACTATTTACTTGTGACGCTATGCTAGCTATGCTATTCAGCTTTTTTACTGGTGGGGGGTGGGGGGTGCTCCCGGATCCGGGTTTCTGACTCGTTAGAAGTTAATGCAGACAGAGAAGAGCTCCAACTTCTCAATCATAGCCTCAACATGTGAAAATTATGGTCAGTAAAGAGAACTTTAAGCTCGTCTCTCAAATTTTTATTTTCTGGCAATATATGGTTGATGCCCATATCATGGTTGATGCCCATATCATTGAATAGTGCAGAAAATACACGAGAGTTCAGGGGCCTTGCTTTAACAAAGTTAACCATTTTCACCGTAGTGTCGAAACGTCTTTCAAGCTGTCAGGCATTCCCTTGGCAGCAAGAGCCTCTCGGTGGATGCTGCAATGTACCCAAGTGGCGTCGGGAGCAACTGCTTGCATGCACATTACCACTCCACTATGTCTCCCTGTCATGACATTTGTGCCATCAGTACAGATACCAACACATCTTGACCACCAATGTCCATTTGATGTCACAAAGCTGTACAGTACTTTAAAAAACATCCTCTCCTGTTGTCCTGGTTTCCAGAAGAGGATGTCTTCCTTAATTGACCCCCCATAAACGTAACGGACATATACCAGGAGCTGTGCCAGGCCCGCCACATCTGTTGACTCATCTAGCTGTAACGCATAAAATTAATTGGCTTGTATGCGAAGCAGTAATTGTTTCAAAACATCTCCTGCCATGTCACTGATGCGTCGTGAAATAGTGTTGTTTGATGAAGGCATTGTCTGTATAGTTTTTTGGGCCTTTTCCCCCAGAATTGTCTCAGCCATATCCGCAGCAGCAGGAAGTATTAAGTCCTCCACAATAGTATGGGGCTTTCCTGTCCTAGCCACTCGGTAGCTCACCATATAAGACACTTCTAGCCCCTTGTATGGTATCTGTTGCTTTTATACATGTCTTACTACTCGAAAGTTGTCTTAATTCTCGCTCAAAAAACTCCTGTGGCTTATTTTTCAAATTGGCATGTTTTGTTTTTAAATGTCTGTGCAAGAGTGAAGGTTTCATTAAGTTGTGTGAGAGTACTTTTGCACATATAACACACTGTGGCTGAGGAAAGGCACTACTCCCAATATAAGTGAACCCCAAATCAATGTAGTTCTCATCATATTTGCACCTCTTTGACGGTCCAACGTCCCGGTCTGTTGTTCGGTACTTTCCTGGGTAAGGGGCCAGTAGTTCTTCCGCTGCATCAGATTCACAACTGTCTGTGTAGAATTACTGATGCTAACATTGGATGTGCTCATGGAAGCAGAACAACTTGTGTTGTCGACAGGTGCAGGTGTAGTACTGCTGGTAGCAGCATGTATGTATGTATAGCCCCATTGGAAAAGATAAATGGACTGTTTGAAAATGCAAAGACATTTTTATTTTTTATAAATAATTATTATATATGTATTTTTAAATGTGAATCACATTTTTATTTGGCGTACCCTTGACGGCATTGCACATACCCCAGTTTGGGCATACCTGAGCTGGCGCAATCTGCTAACACACTTGGCTGATTTACATCTCTACTGTGAAGCAGTTCATGTTGGGATTTTTTAAATTTTATTACTTGGTTCGCTCGCTATTTCTACTGGCTCTCGGCTAGCTCACTTGGTACCCCTTTCTGCTAGCTCTAAGCTGCCTCACTGGCTGGCTCTTTCTGCTAGCTCTAGGCTGGCTCACTGGCTGGCTCTTTCTGCTAGCTCTAGGCTGGCTCCCTGGCTGGCTCTTTCTGCTAGCTCTAGGCTGGCTCCCTGGCTGGCTCTTTCTGCTAGCTCTAGGCTGCCTCACTGGCTGGCTCTTTCTGCTAGCTCTAGGCTGCCTCACTGGCTGGCTCTTTCTGCTAGCTCTAGGCTGGCTCCCTGGCTGGCTCTTTCTGCTAGCTCTAGGCTGGCTCCCTGGCTGGCTCTTTCTGCTAGCTCTAGGCTGCCTCACTGGCTGGCTCTTTCTGCTAGCTCTAGGCTGCCTCACTGGCTGGCTCTTTCTGCTAGCTCTAGGCTGGCACACTGGATGGCTCTTTCTGCTAGCTCTAGGCTGGCTCCCTGGCTGGCTCTTTCTGCTAGCTCTAGGCTGCCTCACTGGCTGGCTCTTTCTGCTAGCTCTAGGCTGCCTCACTGGCTGGCTCTTTCTGCTAGCTCTAGGCTGCCTCTCTGGCTGGCTCTTTCTGCTAGCTCTAGGCTGGCTCCCTGGCTGGCTCTTTCTGCTAGCTCTAGGCTGCCTCACTGGCTGGCTCTTTCTGCTAGCTCTAGGCTGCCTCACTGGCTGGCTCTTTCTGCTAGCTCTAGGCTGGCACACTGGATGGCTCTTTCTGCTAGCTCTAGGCTGGCTCACTGGATGGCTCTTTCTGCTAGCTCTAGGCTGCCTCATCTACTGGCTCTTTCTACTTGCTCTAGACTGGCTCACTGGTTGGCTCTTTCTGTAATCGGTACCTATTCCTACCAGCTCTCGGCTAGCTCACTAGGTACTTTTCGGCTAGCTCACTCAGCTAGCTACTTTTTCTAGCACACCCCACTAGCAAGTTTCCTCCGCTCCCTCTGATGTCCATGCAGGTCTGTGGGCCCCAGCTGAGTCTCCAGAAAGGATCCCTGTGAAGCTGTACTAGAGGCTGGAGCAGTGCATAGGAACCTGTAAGGGCCTGTGGGCTCCAGGCTGTTGTATTTGCTTCAGTGCCAGCAGCAGCAGAGCAGTGCAGCCAGGTCTGCCATCATCCAGCGCAAGGAGAAACCTGTTCTGACAGGCGGTCTTCTCCCACAGCGCACAGTCAGAGACTAGCTGTGGAGCTAATCTCTCCTTACTGTACATACTATCACTGTACACTACTGTACCTCTTACATACTGTTATCACCTACAGTACAGTAGAGACAATGCTTACCTGTTGCACCCCTGCACCTAATATAGGAAGCAGTAAAAATATCACTGTAATAGACTTGGGTAATGTTTTGATAAACATCCTGATCTACTATATATGTGTCATTTTTACAAAACGTGGAACGCCCCCGTCTGTATTATCTCACACATGGAGAAACAGTAAGCTTTTAAAACATACATGTTTCCTGACACAGATTTTCCTCCTAGAACTTGTGCAAGATTTGCTAATGAGACGAGAGAAGCAGGTGGCAACTCCCATTCAATAGATGGTCCCTTGACAATAACACATTAAATAATAAGAAGCTGTACTCCAAACTGTGAAATCTGAATTCATGCATTAATTGCTGTATATACGGTGCATTCGGGAAGTTTTCAGACCCCTTGACTTTTTCCACATTTTGGTACGTTATTATTATTATTACCTTATTCTAAAATGGATTAATAAACGGACAAAATTCTCATCAATCTACACACAATACACCATAATGACAAAGCGAAAACAGGTATTTAGAAATGTTCTTCCTGGAGCTTGGTGGTTCCAAACTTCTTCCATTTAAGAATGATGGAGGCCACTGTGTTCTTGGGGACCTTCAATGCTGTAGGCCTTATTTGTTACCCTTCCCCAGATCTGTGCCTTGACACAATCCTGTCTCTGAGCTTTACGGACAATTTTCTCTGACATACACTGT
Source organism: Salvelinus alpinus (assembly GCF_045679555.1). Taxonomy (NCBI): domain Eukaryota; kingdom Metazoa; phylum Chordata; class Actinopteri; order Salmoniformes; family Salmonidae; genus Salvelinus; species Salvelinus alpinus. Next base: position 16,536,180 of record NC_092120.1, read on the forward strand.
CAACTATGGAACCTTATATAGACATTATATAGACAGGTGTGTCTCGTCCTAATATTTATATATTTCTCGTCCTAATATTTACAGATTTCTTTATTCTTGTCCTAATATTTAAATGTATATATTTCTTTATTCCATTCTTTGACTTTTAGATGTGTGTATTGCTGTGAATTGTTAGACACTACTGCACTGTTGGAGCTGGGAACACAAGCATTTCACTACACCCGTAATAACATCTGCTAAATATGTGTATGTGACCAATACAATTTGATTTGATTTTGGTTAAAAAATTAACGTAATCCATTTTAGAATAAGGCTATAAAGTAACAAAATGTGGAAAAAGTCAAGGGGTCTGAATACTTTCCAAATGCACCATATATAATAAAAACACTTTGTCCATGACAACCAATAGAAGCTCATCATAACACAACCCTTCTAACATGTGTCTCTTGGGGAAAATCTTCTCCAATATGCTAGAATAGACATCTCAAACTAAGTCTTCCTATTCCCTGAGACCTAGCAAAGAAAAGATTGAAAACATTGTGTAGAATGTCTGCCTCTAAGAAGACAACTACTGTACGTTCCATTAGAAAATGCAGTAGGTAGAATAATGAGAGCTATACACATCTACTGCATCTCATAACTGGTTTGTGTTTAATAACAAGGACAACACACAGGTCTTTCCATCATTGTATGATTTTTTGTGTGCAAATGAACTCAAGCTTACGGGTAATGTCAAATAGTGACATAGAGAAGCACCTGAGTGAGTTGGGTGCGCAATTACCCAGGTACTTTCCCGAAACGCATGACACAAACAACTGGATTCGTTATCCCTTTCATGCCCTGCCTCCAGTCCACTTACCGATATCTGAACAAGAGAGACTCATCGAAATTGCAAACAAGCGGTTCTGTGAATTTATGCCAGATTTCTGGATTGGGCTTTGCTCAGAGTATCCTGCCTTGGCAAATTGCGCTGTTAAGACACTGATGCCCTTTGCAACCACGTACCTATGTGAGAGTGGATTCTCGGCCCTCACTAGCATGAAAACTAAGTACAGGCCCAGACTGTGTGTGGAAAATGATTTAAGACTGAAACTCTCTCCAATACAACCCAACATTGCAGAGTTATGTGCATCATTCAAGCACACCCTTCTCAATAACCTGTGGTGAGTTATTCACCATTTTTGATGAACAAATAAGGTTTTATATGTAAGATGGCTAAATAAAGAGCAAAATTATTGATTATTATTATATTATTATTTGTGCCCTGGTCCTGTAAGAGCTCTTTGTCACTTCCCACAAGCCGGGTTGTGACAAAAACTCACACTCATTCTTATGTTTAATAAATGTATCGTATAGTGTGTGTGTGTGGCAGGCTTACAATGATGGCAAAAAACAACATTTGAGAGTGCGCTGACCCTGGTGCTAGAGAGGGTGCGCTAGCTCATTGAGATTGCAGGGAGTATGTTGCGTCATCACTTCAAGGATTGACAGCGATCCAGTGGAAGCTCGTCTTCAGCTGACGATGCTCGTCATGGTCTCGCTTTGTTGCCAGTCTCTACTGTGACAACTACACTGCTCTGAGCCATGCAAATATATCTTCTAGCTCCACTGTGAGGACGTACAGTAGTTGATAGGACGGAGGGGGAAGGATTCATTTCTATTAAACCTCATCACCACAGACTACCCCTTTCCCCATCCTTTGATTAAAACAAACAAATAAAACCCCACTGTACTGAACATGAGCGCATCAACAAGCCCCTCGCCATAGGGATTACACAGTCAATATAATGGAAAACTGGTAGCAACATGTACGACAAAGCAGGGGGATTAAAAGGGATTGTACTGTACTCTATCGTAGAGAGAAATAGTTAGGGTCAAAGATCAGGGGTTGACTTACCTGGACCTGCAACTTTATATCTCATTCTTATGTCTGTTATTCCCTTAAACGACTCCTCCCGTCTACTGGCTCCCGACCCAGAGTTTATGTAAACCGGTCAGTCTTGTCCAAGTCGCCCGACGTGCTGTACGCGTCGCGTCGAAGACACAGTGACCCAGATGATGACGTCCTCATGGCTATTTGAGTCGATGACATGGTCCGTGACATGGGCCGTGACATGGTCCGTGACATGGGCCGTGGGGTGTAGGTAATCAGCTTGGCACTTTAATCACCAGCCGTCACTCCCTCAAGCCTCTGAGCTCACGGTCGCATTAAGGAGCAGCTTTTTGGTTCTTTCTCTTTTTGTTCTATTTATATCCCATCCTTGGCTCACTCCAGGCCACTGTGTGTCCCCGTAGCCATGCAGAGTGCAATGGAATACATCATACATCCACCAATCAGTCTGTTCTTGCCTCTACTTAGTCTACTATATAATCCATTTATATCCACAACCATGGTATACTGTATATAGTATCTCTCCTTGTTCTCAGTGTAGACCTACTTTCTATGTGGAGTATTGACTGGAAAACTTTGTATGTATGTATGTCTCCTTACTTAGTTTATGCTCTGTTAAATCCCCTGATATACCATATAGGTTTTTGCCCATTGAAACAACACTGACAATGCAGCTCACAGTTCCTATTCACAGCTAGCATTCACAGCATTTTCGATCCTTCCCATTAACACAGCAGAAGTGTTTTTTTGTTACTGTGGTGACCACCACACAGTTTCAACAGATAAGGGCCCTCACTGACTAATAGGCCCAGCACACATTCTCTCTCCTTGAACCAATTATAATCATTCTTCTTCACACTCCACCACTAGTGTGTCTGTGCATACAGGTTATTCATTGGTCGACCTGCTCAGGTATCCAAGGGATCCATTGGTAATTGGGCGGTAAAGGTGTGACTCGGTGCCCCAGACAGAGCATGATTAGAGAGTGGATACTGCATAGTGGTTTGTCTCTCCGTCCCCCTGTGTGGAGAGGAAAGGGGGAATGAATAAATAAAAGGTGTGAAATGAATGCTTTGTGTTGGTGTATCCTGCCGGAGGGGTCAGAGAAACTTTTCAAACCACTGTTACAGTCTGTGCCACACTTCAGAGAGAGGGGGGAACAGGATAACTGTGCCAAGAGCCCATGGCATCCCTGAAACTACAAACAGAGAGAAGAGAGAACAGAGAGAGAGAGAGAGAGAGAGAGCAATGTTGGAGTTTAAGAAATTAATTGAGTTCTCAGAGTGAGTAAATGAGAGTTTGGAAAGGTGGAGGGACAAAGTTTTGTTCTGGTGTTTAAAGGTTGTTGGATGAGTTAAGGATTTGAATTTCAACAAATGTTAGAAAGAGATGACAGCTTTTTGATCTTTGAAATTTGCTGTGAAATTACAGGTGACTGCATGAAATTATAGGTGAGTGCACCTGCTGAGTTTTTAAATGAACCAATTATTGGTGGATTGTTAATTCATTGCTATGCACACAGTGTGTAAATACTTTTCTCTCTTTACAAAATGTTTGGTTTGTTGGAAAATGCTCTATAACTTAATATTCTACAGATGTAAATGATTTCCCACCGTTTGTAATATCCCATATGACAACATACAATCACACTAGATGATTATTTAATGGGATTTCCAAATCCACAGCCAGTCTATATACAGTCTATACTTTGGGGCAGTTTGTTTATAAAGTAGGATGGATCAACACACACACACTTCCTCCCTCTGGGTAACCTCCTCGCCTACACTTGTGTGCACTAACGATACTGCTTTCATTTCTCTAGCGGACGGGTCCTCTCCATCAGCAGGTTGGCCAGGTTATTCTAACCCATTTTAATTGGCCCAGGCAAACATTACTCAGGTGGCTGTGTGTGTGTCTGTCGGTGTGCATCAGTGTGCGGCGTGCCTGCGCGTGTTTGTCTGTGTATAGCACAGCTGACAGGCAAGGCTGCTCTGTTTAATCTCCAGGAGAGATGGGGAGACCAGGGGAGTTCTCTACTTCAGCTTACAGCTGGAGCCGCAGCCTGCGGGCGCAAGAACCAATGCTAACTTCACTCTGCATCTCCGTCTGGAAACAGGAAGACCTGTCAATTATATATATATTTTTTAACATTTATTTAACTAGACAAGTCAGTTAAGAACGAATTCTTATTTTCAATGACAGCCTAGGAACAGCAGGTTAACTGCCTTGTTCAGGAGCAGAACGACAGATTTGTCAGCTCGGGGATTCGAACTTGCAACCTTTCAGTTACTAGTCCAACGCTCCAACCACTAGGCTACGCTGCCACCCCAGTTTACAGAGCTGCAGACTCTGAGTGCCTCCAATTTGTGTTGTAGGCTCTTTCTGCTATAGCTATTTACTATTGGTATCAATGTCGTTGAATTGTTCGCACCATAGGCCCATCCTGGTCTGAAATAATTGACCAATCATGGCACATTTGTCACCTCCAATCAGACGTGGTGGGTTGACAGTTAATATAGCATCAGATATAATCTTCTACCCCACAGTGGCTGTGTGTCAATCCATCGTGGTGTTAGTGGGAGGGGGTGGATGGATGGACAGAGGGGTTCGATAGCACAGTATGCCGTCTGTAATCTCGTTGGAGATATTGTAACATCTGACAGGACTGGGTGGGGCTGAGATACTCTGTGCTTGTCTCGCGGTCCCATAGTGGCAAATTAACTGACATCATCTAATTGACAACTTGAGGAAGACTGACAACTTGAGGAACTAGGCCTGTTAAGCTCATTGGCTGGGTCTTGTATTTTGGCTGCGGTGTCTGAAAAACATAACACCAAATAGACGAGGCCAATCCGTTACAGGGATAGTCTACTTTATGTCATTAGGATTTGTCTAGTTGTTCATTCCCCCCCCCAGGAACATTATAAACACGAAATGAAGAGAGGGAATCACATTATTGGTTCTCTGTGTTGTGGTCTGGGTTCTGCTTCCTTGGTGGCCACTCTGGTGCTCAGATGATGACGAATAGATACCCACTGTAACAACAGCCACACAGGCAGACACTGCAGTCAGTACGTTTGTTTAGGGGTGATATAGTGTAATGGACTTTGTCAGACCAGAGGTTTACTCTGTATTATGAGAGGTAATTCATTTTTGTAGATTGTCAACAGGCATTATTGCCTTGAAGCTTTCCGAAGTACATTCCGACTTCTGACATTTTTCTATGCTGATAAATGGTTTGAATCAGCATGCAGCTGGACGTTAGAGCAGGTCACCAGCCGGTGTGTGTCTGCTCTGTGTGGCCCTACACCGAGAGGCAGACTTTACACACACTGTCTCCCACTCTCTCCCTGCCTCATCCTCTCCCAGCCCTCTGCTACAACCGGTTGGGACTCGACTGGACATCGGTGCTACATCACTGTCAGACACACACACACAAACAACCACATAGACACAAACACACACGCACACATGCACAGACACACAGCTCCCCTCAGGCTGAGGATTAGATAATGTGCATCGGTAAACAGCTCCTATCACAACAGCTATGTCTCCATGGCAATCATGTAGTTGTTATGTTTGATTCAAACAGAGGCTCTATTGCTCTTGCCTATATACTGCTGATCATCTCCCAGTTTACTTACAGGGACCAGAGAATGTATGATGTTTACGATTAGGGAGGTTTGAGAGTTCATTGGATTCAGTGTGTCCAAGTGATCTAGGTTTGTGTGGGTTGAATGCTCTCTTGGGGAGGTTCTGTGAGATTGAAGTGGGTAGGAAACTATTTCGAAAGTACCAATATCCATTTCAAGTAATAGTGTGTTTTGTCAAAAGTAGCACTTTTGTTTTTTACATTGTCACCAATCTCTCTGACTTATTCCTAGTAGACTGAAACAAAGCGTGGTGAGCCAGACATTTCCCTTACAGCCTGTGGTTGGTTTGGCCACATCAGGTGGTTTCAGCAGTAGTTGGAGGAAGATGTTTCTCCTGAGAGGGCCAAACTCACTGGGCTCCAGACGGCTACTCTGACTGGGAACTGTAGACAAAAAAGAATTGTTGTGTTAAAAATATCCAGGGTGAGCTGGCAAACCACCAAGAACACAAAGGTCTGACGATCCAGAAGAATGTCACACTTGCGACAGACACCACATGACATGAAAGGAAAGAAAACATTTTTGACAGAAAATCTTGAAAGACCAACTAGGATATAACATTGCAACAATTACCCCGTGACCTCAATCCCGAGAGGAAAAAGTATATTCGTGGTTTAACTATCGTCAGCTCGAATAGGTCAAATGAATTTTGGCCACTCGTCTCTATTTGAATGTAATTGACACTACCGTCAGGTGTTTGTCTGAGGCTAAACTGTGATATTGATATTCCATACCGATAGTTAAATAAAGGCGAAATAAAAATGTAATAAAATACTACTGAAAACTCCACTCTGATTGATAGCCTTGGTATTTCTTACATCCCTCCTCCTCACCTTTCTCTTTGCTGTTAAGACCCCCCCCCCCTCCCTCTCTCTTTCTTGGAACACGTTCATAACACATTTTACCCTCCCTGGCTTTTCCCCAATATGCTCTCATCCTTCTCTTCTCAACTTCACCAACCCCTTCACCCTCAGTGCAGTTCCATGCTATTCAACAAATTCGATTCCTGAACACTGACATGTCACGGCTAAATCTGAACCCCAGATACCACTCACCGGGACCTGAACGGTAAGCTACGAGGACACGTGCGCTGACGTCAACGAGGCCAGCGTTACCCTGGTGACAGCCACACTCAGTAATAAAAGACTGGTGTAATTAATGTGATATTACCAGAGTCTCTATCTATTAAAGTCACCTTGATATGTTACCGGGCTATTTCTCTCACGGTTTATGGTGTACGTTTGAGAGCTTAATTGAACGAGACTGCAGAACAAATTAGCAGTGTAGATCCATTTTTTTTGGTCTCTGGTTCTTCTTCTGTCGTCAATGGTAACTACTGAAGGTCCTCACTGAATGGTGGCCAATGTTCCATACAGTATATACAGTACGTATGGGTTCTCCAACAATGCCTTCAACGTTGTCCCTGAGAGGGTTAATGAAGTTATAGCCTATTGAATGCAATTTCATCGTTGTCAATGCAAAGAGGTGATCAAATCATCCATTTGTTTCTGTAACTTGAATGAACAGAACAGTTTATTTATTGATTAGCCCTATAGGGTAAGAGGTTGCTCAGAGGGAATGTTGTTCCAGCATGCTGCTTGTCTCAGTGGTTAACACGAGAATGTGTTGCCATGTGTGCTGTATGTGTGTTGGGTGTGTGTGCGGGGATGTGTTTGCATGTGCGTGAGTGTGTTTCTGTGTGCGTGCAGGCCTGCGTGTGTCCGTGTGTGTGTCTGTGGACGTGGAAGTGGACGTGAGTGAGTGAGTTGATTGATTGACCATGTGTATATAGGCTCTCTAGTATAACCAACCTGACCCTGTTGCCTTGCCAGTGACAGCTTTGATAATTGAACATCCACCAGCCAATGTTTCACCAATAGGTTCCTATGCACTCTGTACACACAATACACAGTAACACACATACAATCTCTCCCACTCATTTCCAACCTAGAATACATGCCGATGAACACACACGCACATGCTTGTACATACACACATTATGGAAAACACGCATACAACACACACTTTCTCTCTCTCTCTCTCTCTCTCTCTCTCTCTCTCTCTCTCTCACGCACGCACACACGCACGCACGCACGCACGCACACACACACACACACACACACACACACACACACACACACACAAAATCAATGATATGAATGACTCTACTGTGATGAGTTCCTGAGTTGCTAGGGGGAAGGAATTAGATCCAAATAATATTTGCTTAAATTAATGTTAAAGTAATTACAGTTGCATAGTAATTGCAATGTTTACTCTTTTGTTTTCGTATCAATTTGGAATGTGGGAGCATAGCAAACCAGTTCATAACAGGATCAGTTTATTACAGCATTTCAAATGGTTATCTTATAATTAATTGGTATGAATTTAAACACATGATATGTGATTACGTTTCAGTTTGGCGAACAACTGTTATTACAAAATCATTTCTACTGTCTCGTTTGTGTCTCCAAGCACTCACGTGTGGCAAACACAACACCGAGAATCTATAGATGGATGGATGGTGTTGTTTTTGTGCTTGACTATAACAAGGTTAGATTATAGATACCTCACTTAAGCTTTGATGGTTAATGGTCAGTACTACCTGAATGTGATGAACAAAGCCACTCCTGTGTGTAAAATGGATTGATAAATACCCCAGTAACCCTACCTGCACCAAGTGCTCATACCCCCACCAAGGCACCTTGGGGTAGGACCCTTCCAGGTGAAGGGCCTCTGAAATAATTAAGGTCTATGTTTGGGCCACGCCATGGAACCCTGAGAGTAATGTGTGATGGATGTATCTGTTACCTCTCTCATCTGAGTCCATCAATCATCTGTGCTTTGTTGCTGCTGTTTTCAATAGGAATTTTCCACACTCCACTGCTCCCTGACGTTCGCCTCCGCCGGGATTGGTAATGAGGGGTATTAGCTATCGCTTTTTTTTCTCTGTGTGCTCTGAAACATGATTTGTCATCAAATTGCAACAGTACAGTCAAGTGCTCACTAAGCATAGTGAGAGTCCTTCACAAACGGAAATGGAGAATATGCTTTTGAGAGTCTTCGTTTGCTGGCAATGGACTTAGCAACGAGATCTGCTCGAGACAGGAAAAAGTTCACTTTGTTTCACAGAGTTTTCACAGTGTCGGCAAGATGTCAGTGATGTACATTACCTTCATAGCGTATGTGAAACTACTGAACAAAAATATAAGAGTTACAGTATATAAGGAAATCAGTCAATTTAAATAAATTCATTAGGCCCTAATCTATGGATTTCCCATGACTGGGCAGTGACTGGGCAGTGTCTCTAGCTGGAGGGTAGCAGTGCCCAAGTTATGCATGCTCATCTCAACTCTGAATCGGCCTAGGTATAGCTGGACGGTAGCAGTGCCCTCTCAGTGTCAATGTAAGGTGAATCCCTGTCAGGGTAAACCCAGCTGAGGTGGGCTGAGATGTGTGTTAGATGGGAGGAGGTGACTAGCTGCGTGGTTGGTGGGTAGGGGTGTGTGGCTGATGGGAGGTGACTAGCTGCGTGGTTGGTGGGTAGGGGTGTGTGGCTGATGGGAGGTGACTAGCTGCGTGGTTGGTGGGTAGGGGTGTGTGGTAGATGGGAGGTGACTAGCTGCGTGGTTGGTGGGTAGGGGTGTGTGGTAGATGGGAGGTGACTATCTGCGTGGTTGGTGGGTAGGGGTGTGTGGCTGATGGGAGGTGACTAGCTGCGTGGTTGGTGGGTAGGGGTGTGTGGCTGATGGGAGGTGACTAGCTGCGTGGTTGGTGGGTAGGGGTGTGTGGTAGATGGGAGGTGACTAGCTGCGTGGTTGGTGGGTAGGGGTGTGTGGCTGATAGGGGGTGACTAGCTGCGTGGTTGGTGGGTAGGGGTGTGTGGTAGATGGGAGGTGACTAGCTGCGTGGTTGGTAGGTAGGGGTGTGTGGCTGATGGGAGGTGACTAGCTGCGTGGTTGGTGGGTAGGGGTGCGTGGCTGATGGGAGGTGACTAGCTGCGTGGTTGGTGGGTAGGGGCGGTGGTAGATGGGAGTTGACTAGCTGCGTGGTTGGTGGGTAGGGGTGTGTGGCTGATGGGAGGTGACTAGCTGCGTGGTTGGGGGGTAGGGGTGTGTGGCTGATGGGAGGTGACTAGCTGCGTGGTTGGTGGGTAGGGGTGTGTGGCTGATGGGAGGTGACTAGCTGCGTGGTTGGTGGGTAGGGGTGTGTGGCTGATGGGAGGTGACTAGCTGCGTGGTTGGTGGGTAGGGATGCGTGGCTGATGGGAGGTGACTAGCTGCGTGGTTGGTGGGTAGGGGTGCGTGGCTGATGGGAGGTGACTAGCTGCGTGGTTGGTGGGTAGGGGTGTGTGGCTGATGGGAGGTGACTAGCTGCGTGGTTGGTGGGTAGGGGTGTGTGGCTGATGGGAGGTGACTAGCTGCGTGGTTGGTGGGTAGGGGTGTGTGGCTGATGGGAGGTGACTAGCTGCGTGGTTGGTGGGTAGGGGTGGTGGTAGATGGGAGTTGACTAGCTGCGTGGTTGGTGGGTAGGGGTGTGTGGCTGATGGGAGGTGACTAGCTGCGTGGTTGGTGGGTAGGGGTGTGTGGCTGATGGGAGGTGACTAGCTGCGTGGTTGGTGGGTAGGGGTGTGTGGCTGATGGGAGGTGACTAGCTGCGTGGTTGGTGGGTGGCTGCATGTATTAGATAGGAGGCGACTGGCCGTGGCAGGGGAGAGACAACACACTGAGATCCCTGTCACTGAGCCCTGCAACCACTCATCAGACTTAAAGGTTTGGAGCAAAGTGGCCGTGTGAAGAATTATAATTGAGAAAAGCACTGCAGTCCTCCAAGGGATAAAATCGAGTAAGTAGCCTGGTAACACTATCTATCTACTAACCCTGACCCTAGCTCTAACCCTAAACTTAACCCTAGCCCTAACCTTAACCGTAACCTTAGAAAGTAATTGCTTAGCAACGTATAGTTTGTTGATAGTATGACCATCCGAAGACCATCTACAGATGGAAAATCTGGACTATCCAAATAAAGTGGGACCAACAGCCCTAATACAGTTGAAGTCGGAAGTTTACATAGCCAAATACATTTAAACTCAGTTTTTCACAATTCCTGAAATTTAATCCTAGTAAAAATTCCCTGTCTTAGGTCAGTTAGGATCACCACTTTATTTTAAGAATGTGAAATGTCAGAATAATAGTAGAGAGAATAATTTATTTCAGCTTTTTTTTCTTTCATCACATTCTCAGTGAGTCAGAAGTTTACATACAATCAATTAGTATTTGGTAGCATTGCCTTTAAATTGTTTAACTTGGGTCAAACGTTTCGGGTAGCCTTCCACAAGCTTCCCACAGTAAGTTAGGTGAATTTTGGCCCATTCCTTCTGACAGAGCTAGCGTAACTGAGTCAGGTTTGTAGGCCTCCTTGCTCGCACACGCTTTTTCAGTTCTGCCCACAAATTTTCTACAGGATTGAGGTCAGGGCTTTGTGATGGCCACTCCAATACCTTGACTTTGTTGTCCTGAGGCCATTTTGCCACAACTTTGGAAGTATGCTTGGTGTCATTGTCCATTTGGAAGACCCATTTGCGACCAAGCTTTAACTTCCTGACTGATGTCTTGATGCTGCCACCCCCTTGCTTCACGGTTGGGATGGTGTTCCTCGGCTTGCAAGCCTCCCCCTTTTTCCTCTAAACATAACAATGGTCATTATGGCCAAACAGTTCCATTTGGACAAACAGGCCATTTCTCCAAAGAGTATGATATTTGTCCTCATGTGCAGTTGCAAACCGTAGTCTGGCTTTTTTATGGCGGTTTTGGAGCAGTGGCTTCTTCCTTGCTGAGCGGCCTTTCAGGTTGTCGATATGTACTATGTCGATATAGTACTTGTTTTTACTGTGGATATAGATACTTTTGTGCCCGTTTCCTCTAGGATCTTCACAGGGTCCTTTGCTGTTGTTCTGGGATTGATTTGCACTTTTTGCACCAAAGTCATCATCTCTAGGAGACAGAACGCATCTCCTTCCTGAGCAGTATGACGGCTGCGTGGTCCCATGGTGTTTATATTTGCGTACTATTCTTTGTACAGATGAACGTGGTACCTTCAGGCATTTGGAAATTGCTCCAAAGGATGATCCAGACTTGTGCAGGTCCACAATTTTTTTCTGAGGTCTTGGCTGATTTCTTTTGATTTTCCCATGATGTCAGGCAAAGAGGCACTGAGTTTGAAGGTAGGCATTGAAATACATCCACAGGTACACCTCCAATTGACTCAAATTATGTAAATTAGCCTCATCAGAATCTAAAGCCATTACATAATTTTCTGGAATTTTCCAAGCTGTTTAAAGGCACAGTCAACTTAGTGTATGCAAACTTCTGACCCACTTGAATTGTGATACAGAGAATTATAAGTAAAATAATCTGTCTGTAAACAATTGTTGGAAAAATTACTTGTGTCATGCACGAAGTAGATGTCCTAACCGACTTGCCAAAACTATAGTTTGTTAACAAGAAATTTGTGAAGTGGTTGAAAAACTAGTTTTAATGACTCCAACCTAAGTGTATGTAAACTTCCGACTTCAACTGTATACGACATAGGGCTGGTAGTGTGTAACTTGACTGTACTGTATCAGCCGGCGAGGCCATGGGCATATGACGCTAATCACTCAGCCATGTCACCTACGAACCCTCATCCCTGCACCCTCCACCCTCTCCACTGACCTTATCAGCTGACCTCAGTTGGCAATGTGGTAGAGTGAAAGGTCAACAATGTGAGAGGCTTTCTGGGTAATCTGAAAAGCACATACTGTAGGCTAATATTACATGTATGCTATGATTATTTAGATTAGAAATAAATCTGAGGCAGATATACAGTGCCTTGCAGAAGTATTTATCCCCCTTGGCCATTTTCCTATTTTGTTGCATTACAACCTGTAATTTAAATAGATTTTTATTTGGATTTCATGTAATGGAAATACACAAAATAGTCCAAAATGGTGAAGTGAAATGGAAAAAAAAAACAGAAAAGCGGCGCGTGAGTATGTTTTCACCCCATTTGCTATGAAGTCCCTAAATAAGATCTGGTGCAACCAATTACCTTCAGAAGTCACATAATTAGTTAAATAAAGTCCACCTGTGTGCAATCTAAGTGTCACATGATCTGTCACATGATCTCAGTATATATACACCTGTTCTGAAAGGCCCCAGAGTCTACAACACCACTAAGCAAGGGGCACCACAAAGCAAGCAGCGCCATGAAGACCAAGGAGCTCTCCGAACAGGTCAGGGACAAAGTTGTGGAGAAGTACAGATCAGGGTTGGGTTATAAAAATAAAAACAGAAACTTTGAACATCCCTCGGAGCACCATTAAATCCATTATTAAAAAATGGAAAGAATATGGCACCACAACAAACCTGCCAAGAGAGGGCCGCCCACCAGAACTCATGGACCAGGCAAGGAGGGCATTAATCAGAGAGGCAACAAAGAGACCAAAGATAACCCTGAAGGAGCTGCAAAGTTCCACAGTGGCGATTGGAGTATCTGTCCATAGGACCACTTTAAGCCGTACACTCCACAGAGCTGGGCTTTACAGAAGAGTGGACAGAAAAAGCCATTGCTTAAAGAAAGAAATTAGCAAACACGTTTGGTGTTCGCCAAAGGCATGTGGGAGACTCCCCAAACATATGGAAGAAGGTACTCTGGTCAGATGAGACCAAAATTGAGCTTTTTTGGCCATCAAGGAAAACACTATGTCTGGCGCAAACCCAACACCTCTCATCACCCCGAGAACACCATCCCCAGAGTGAAGCATGGTGGTGGCACCATCATGCTGTGGGGATGTTTTTCATCGGCAGGGACAGGGAAACTGGTCAGAATTGAAGGAATGAAGGATGGCGCTAAATACAGGGAAATTCTTGAGGGAAACCTGTTTCAGTCTTCCAGAGGTTTGAGACTGGGACGGAGGTTAATCTTCCACCAGGAAATGACCCTAAGCATACTGCTAAAGCAACACTGGAGTGGTTTAAGGGGAAACATTTAAATGTCTTTGAATAGCCTAGTCAAAGCCCAGACCTCAATCCAATTGAGAATCTGTGGCATGATTTAAAGATTGCTGTACACCAGCGGAACCCATCCAACTTGATGGTACTGGATAAGTTTTGCTTTGAAGGATGGGCAAAGATCCTAGTGGCTAGATGTGCCAAGCTTATAGAGACATACCCCAAGAGACTTGCAGCTGTAATTGCTGCCAAAGATGGCTGTACAAAGTATTGACCTTGGGGGGGGTGAATAGTTATGCATGCTCAAGTTTTCTGTTTTTTTTTGTCTTATTTCTTGTTTGTATTTTGCATCTACAAAGTGGTAGGCATGTTGTGTAAATCAAATGATACAACCCCCCAAAAATACATTTTAATTCCAGGTTGTAAGGCAACAAAATAGGAAAAATTCCAAGGGGGGTGAATACTTTAGCAAGCCATTGTAATCGAGGGCAGAGGAAAGCTGAGTTGGGGTTTGCAGGGAGGAGACTAGCGTGACGATAAGAGAGTTTGACGTCTGTCTCCGCCACCCAAACCACATCAGACAAGCCAAACCATTGCCGTCTTAGCCGCCCACTGCGTTGCACAGTCTGGCCAAATTCAAATGACTCGGGTTAGAGAAACTATCAGCTAGAATCGCTCCCCTTCTCGCCTCCAGTGTTCTGTTGCCTCTGCTTCATGAATATTTTGTCGCCTCAAGATACGATTTTTCATTTGCATATCTGCCGAGCTACACAATAACTGCTTATAAGAATCGCACCACTTTCATGTGCCAGGTTGCTGTGTTGCTGTGTTGTTGCGTCAGATAGACACAGTCTCTGTGTTGAGCTCTGTTTAGGGGTGAACATGAAGGTGCACATCATATTTTTCAGCAGAATCGGTTACTATACCTATAGTTCTGTTTTTAAGCCCTACAGTGCATGTAATGGCCAGTCCTGCGGTATATGTTGGCCTAGTTTCTACTGTTGTTATTACTCTATTTTCAGGCTTTCAGTTGGTGTGTCTCTCCTGCAACTATTTTGCTCAATAACACAATAAGGACACATATTCCTCTGTTCACAGCTCTTTCCATTACAGCCGGGCCACGAACCGCATATTTCTTCATATGAGAAGAAAAAGACCATCCAATCTTGCTCTTAAGGGCGGTGGGATTGAATAAAAGCCTCTGAACATTTCTTATTAAGGTTGTGAAGGGAATTTAATAACCTCAAATGAAGTGCATCTAAAACCAGCCATTGGAGCATAGGGATCACAGTTCCTGTACTGAATACAATTAGGAATGCAGCAGGCTAGTCTGTTACTGTTCATCTTGGAGGTAAACGCTTTTCATCCAGCCTACACAATGTCATACCAGAATTTGAGATTATAAATGCAGACGTGATAGCTGTAGTTTGTGCCACTGTAGTTTGGCATTTCAAGGCTTTGCTTAACTTTACCTTGCAGTCTTGGTACTTCTGTCTGCTTTATGTCTCTGAGCCTCAACTCTAGTCATTCTAAATTCACCCAGAACAAGAATGCAGTGTGATGTCTGGCACTGCAAGTCCCTATACCCCATGGTTCTGACTGTTCTGTGTCCTGTGTGTTTTGCAGGTGGTTTGAGGGGAGCCTCCATCGTGGATTCTCTGGACACGCTGTATATAATGGGATTAATGGATGAATACAATGACGCAAAGGAGTGGGTGGAGACCAGCCTGGACCTGAACTCGGTAAGATCAAACTCACTCATTGGATATTATCTCTGCCATTCATGTTGGAGGACCAATCGTCTACCACAAACACTCTCAGTCGTGGTCTTAGTGCTTCGATTGATTTTAGGCCATCTATTTTCCCCTGATTGACCAAGTTTTCAATCCCTCAATTTTATTGGATAGTTACTCTGCCATTTATGTTGGAGTACCAATCAACTACCCCAACATTAGAAGTAGGCTGTCTGACTTGGCCCTTGTTAGGTTGACATACACTTAATAACGTTCTCACCAGTGGTCTTAGTGTGCCAGGTTGATTTTAAGCCGGTTGTCCCCTGACGGACCCAAAGTCCTGTCCAGGGGGTGGGACAGTTTGCCAGAGCTATATAGGGCATTCCAGATGGAATAAAGGATGTCTTGTGTGGCCAACCCTGAACAACTGATCCATTCTAACCACGATTTGTTACTGTGCCATGGGATTATTTGAACTCTCCCAGAACTCTGTGTGCTGTGGGATTGGATGAATAAAAGAGGGACAGACTAAGAGGAAATGTATGTGGAAGCATGGAGAGAGAGAGGAGCGAGAGAGAGAGGAGGTCATGGCCTCCCCATTGTGTAATTCCATGATAATAGACTTCTTCTCGGGGTCGGGAACAGAGAGGTCTGCCAGTTTGGACATTATGTGGAAACTGAGTGAGTGAGAGTGATGGTGCCAGCCAGCAAGGTGAGCACCGCCAGGCTTCGTGTGCCCTGTTGCTTACGGACTAGTTATAGGCCCTCCGTTTCACTCTGTTCCCACACTTTGTGTAAGTCCCCCATTGATGAGAGTTAATTTTGTCCAAAGGCTATTTGTTTTAGTCACTAATCAAATATCGTCTCTCTGACATCTACTGGCTAAGAGATGTCTTTAATGTGTTAAGGTGATACATTGTCCGAGGTCAGCATTGTCTATTGTTTTCTATTATTCATTGATCTGGCTATTCCCTATAGCACTTCGGCTTTGTCCCTCTTCAGGAATTATACTGAAATCTACTCAAAACTCCTGAGTGACGTGTTTGATGTGCTCTTAATAGTTGCTGTGAACTTAGATGGGCTAGGCTTAGATAGATGTTGACATGCAAAAAGACGGTACACATGCATTATCATGTGTACAATTTTTGTACAGAACATTGATACCATTTTAGACACACAAAGCAAGCCGTATCTTCCTCTGTTTTTCTTTCTTCTCCCTCCCTCTCCCTCTCACTCACACACCCAGTTTTTCAGTCTCTCCCTCGCAGCAGTTGGGCAGTATGAAGATGAGTAGCTCCTGGTCTTGGCAGAGAGAGCCAGGGCAAGAGACACTCAGTAATGGCAGCCCATCACAAACAGCAACCTCATCAGCATCATAAAGACACCCAGGGAGGATTTACACTCCCGGCCGCACTTTGTCACTGGGCTAGCGAGGTCAATCTGTCACCATTCACTTCTCCAACTCCTCTGATCAGTTGTCCCAGAGAGTCTCCTCGTCTGAGTGGACGGATATCTGTCCTGTGATGGACGCCAGGCCACTTTAGGTCAAAGTCACCATACTTTGGGAACTGGTTCAGGGATCTAATTGACATATAGGGATTGAGGTTTTGGCTGGGGACCCAAATTTGACAATGACAATTGAGTAATGTTGTATTGCAGCTTCCTTCTTGGGCAGGCTTCACTTGCAAAATAGGCTCTGTCTCAGTTGTGGTATTAAAGAAAGTCATTACAGCCATATTAACTGATAAAACATGTACCAATGGAAGAGAATGAGCCATTTTAATTAGGAGACCAGTTCAGGAGTGGGGTGTAATACATTATCACTCAGAACATGACATCAAAGCCAGTCTAATAATGTTAAACGAACAGTAACACATACCAATGTTTACAATTGAAAAAACACATCCTTAGGAATTCTTAATCAGCAATTACCATGTGAATAGCTTCACAACCTTAAGGTTTTTTAAGGTGTACGTTTTTAACCAGTTCAATACAATGTCAAATGAATGTAAGAATTAATTAACAACAATAATTAGCATATTGACTTATTTATTTTGTGTGTGTGTGTGTGTGTGTGTGTGTGTGTGTGTGTGTGTGTGTGTGTGTGTGTGTGTGTGTGTGTGTGTGTGTGTGTGTGTGTGTGTGTGTGTGTGTGGAAAGCTGGGGGTGTTTCTTCAGTTTGATACGTTTATTGAAGTCTGGGGTGATGGTTGACAGGGCAACTCGGAGGTCATGCTGGCTGTCCAGTTTGTTTCTGCTTTTAGTTTTCAGCACGGCCATAGCAGAGAAGCCACTTTCACACAGATAGGTAGTGCTGAACGGCAGCATGATTCTGGTTGCATGACAGGCGAGAGCTGCACCAGAACTGTGGCAGTGTCATTTCCGGGAAGCGCATGCTCAGTCCGTGATCAAATGACAGCTCCACCAGCTGATCCTCTTCATTGCATGGCAACGTGATGCTTCCCATCTCCACTCGAAAGGGGTTCCGTCCCGTCGTCTTGTCTCCTGTTCTCCTCCGGGAAATACTCGCAAAAATGTCCCTGCAGCTTGACAAGATGCTGTTAATTGGTGGTGGTGTGCAAATCCGCACTAAAAAAGGAACTGCTCCTCAAAGTTATTATCCCATCCCATTAGAATTATGGTTAGTCACATCTGTGGATTCATCAAGCTGCTGTGCGTAATGGCCATTTTCACTGATGCGCTCTGATGTCTGGCACGTTATGTCCTCAGACATGTCCTGGATTCTCCTCATGGTGTCATTAGATAGGGGTATAGTTTTAAGTTTGTTGGCAGCTGACTCTCACAAGATTTCAGTTCACATATCAATCGCAGCAGGGAGTATGAGATCCTCTGCGCTGGTGTGGGCTTTTTGCACTTAGCAATGCGCTGGGCAACAAGGTATGATGCGAAGTGTCTTTTCTTCAATGAATCTTGTGAGGCCTCCAGATATTGACATTTTACTGTTTTTAAGTCAGCTGTCTTATCTTTGTGTCTTGGGTGCTTGGTATCCAGATCCCTTTGATTTTGGAGGTGTTTCATGCTCTCATTAGCTAACAGCTCGTTGCATAGGACGCACTGCGGTCCACACTCACTGTCTTATATGTAAAACCATATTTGACAAAGTCGGGGTCGAATTTTCTCGACAGGGACCGGATTGTCTGCCTTATTGTTGACATTGGAAGCAGCAGTAGATGAAGAGGGAGGTGCACGTTTTAAAAACTTGTTCATGATTTTACTCTGACAGCTAGCCTACGTGAATTAAATGACAGTTAACTATCCACATGTGCAACGCCTGCAGAACACAACTGCGTAGTTAGCTGTCAATCAAGCTAGCTGTCAGAGGATGATCGGTATTATCTGATTGGACGTCTCACATTTAAAATAAAACCGTGTTGCAGAATAAAAAATGTTATTGGATTAGTGTGTGTGTGTGTGTGTCAAGAAATCTGTAATTTCATTGGATCAGTGTGTGTGTATGTGGGGGGGCGAGAACGTTATTGTAGTGGTCAGTGAGTGTGTGCAGCGCGAAATTTCACCTCTGCGGACGCGCTGCATGTGTAAAGTCAGCAACAATAAGAAGTGCAGTGTACGCACGCCTGTGTGTAGCCGTAACGTTGTGTAAAGTCAGCAGCAATAAGCGATGTGACGGTATCCATTCAAAATAAAAGTTTCAGTGTGGCGCTTACCTTTCAATATGTTTTAATTATTATTATTTGCATTATTGAATATATTTTTTCAATTCTTGCACAAGTCCCACTAATATCCAGTAACTTCGCACAGCCGTAGAAGAGGAGTGGGACAACATTCCACAGGTCACAATCAACAGCCTGATCAACTCTATTGTGTTGTGCTGCATGAGGCAAATTGGTGGTCACTCCAGATACTGACTGGTTTTCTGATACACATCCCTACCTTTTTTTTAAGGTATCTGTGACCAACAGATGCATATCTGTATTCCCAGTCATGTGAAATCCATAGATTAGAGCCTACTGAATTTATTTCAATTGACTGATTTCCTCATATGAACTGTAACTCAGTAAAATCTTTGAAATTGCTGCATGTTGCTTTTGTATTTTTGTTCAGTGTAGATGGTTCCTCGGTTTTCAGATTGATCCACTAAAGAGCTTTATGAGTGACAGAGCTTGTTCCACTAAAGAGCTTTGTGAGTGACAGAGCTTGTTCCACTAAAGAGCTTTGTGAGTGACAGAGCTTGTTCCACTAAAGAGCTTTGTGAGTGACAGAGCTTGTTCCACTAAAGAGCTTTGTGAGTGACAGAGCTTGTTCCACTAAAGAGCTTTGTGAGTGACAGAGCTTGTTCCACTAAAGAGCTTTGTGAGTGACAGAGCTTGTTCCACTAAAGAGCTTTGTGAGTGACAGAGCTTGTTCCACTAAAGAGCTTTGTGAGTGACAGAGCTTGTTCCACTAAAGAGCTTTGTGAGTGACAGAGCTTGTTCCACTAAAGAGCTTTGTGAGTGACAGAGCTTGTTCCACTAAAGAGCTTTGTGAGTGACAGAGCTTGTTCCACTAAAGAGCTTTGTGAGTGACAGAGCTTGTTCCACTAAAGAGCTTTGTGAGTGACAGAGCGTGTTCCACTAAAGAGCTTTGTGAGTGACAGAGCTTGTTCCACTAAAGAGCTTTGTGAGTGACAGAGCTTGTTCCACTAAAGAGCTTTGTGAGTGACAGAGCTTGTTCCACTAAAGAGCTTTGTGAGTGACAGAGCTTGTTCCACTAAAGAGCTTTGTGAGTGACAGAGCTTCTTCCACTAAAGAGCTTTGTGAGTGACAGAGCTTGTTCCACTAAAGAGCTTTGTGAGTGACAGAGCTTGTTCCACTAAAGAGCTTTGTGAGTGACAGAGCTTGTTCCACTAAAGAGCTTTGTGAGTGACAGAGCTTGTTCCACTAAAGAGCTTTGTGAGTGACAGAGCTTGTTCCACTAAAGAGCTTTGTGAGTGACAGAGCGTGTTCCACTAAAGAGCTTTGTGAGTGACAGAGCTTGTTCCACTAAAGAGCTTTGTGAGTGACAGAGCGTGTTCCACTAAAGAGCTTTGTGAGTGACAGAGCTTGTTCCACTAAAGAGCTTTGTGAGTGACAGAGCTTGTTCCACTAAAGAGCTTTGTGAGTGACAGAGCTTGTTCCACTAAAGAGCTTTGTGAGTGACAGAGCTTGTTCCACTAAAGAGCTTTGTGAGTGACAGAGCTTGTTCCACTAAAGAGCTTTGTGAGTGACAGAGCTTGTTCCACTAAAGAGCTTTGTGAGTGACAGAGCTTGTTCCACTAAAGAGCTTTGTGAGTGACAGAGCTTGTTCCACTAAAGAGCTTTGTGAGTGACAGAGCTTGTTCCACTAAAGAGCTTTGTGAGTGACAGAGCTTGTTCCACTAAAGAGCTTTGTGAGTGACAGAGCTTGTTCCACTAAAGAGCTTTGTGAGTGACAGAGCGTGTTCCACTAAAGAGCTTTATGAGTGACAGAGCTTGTTCCACTAAAGAGCTTTGTGAGTGACAGAGCTTGTTCCACTAAAGAGCTTTGTGAGTGACAGAGCTTGTTCCACTAAAGAGCTTTGTGAGTGACAGAGCTTGTTCCACTAAAGAGCTTTGTGAGTGACAGAGCTTGTTCCACTAAAGAGCTTTGTGAGTGACAGAGCTTGTTCCACTAAAGAGCTTTGTGAGTGACAGAGCTTGTTCCACTAAAGAGCTTTGTGAGTGACAGAGCTTGTTCCACTAAAGAGCTTTGTGAGTGACAGAGCTTGTTCCACTAAAGAGCTTTGTGAGTGACAGAGCTTGTTCCACTAAAGAGCTTTGTGAGTGACAGAGCTTGTTCCACTAAAGAGCTTTGTGAGTGACAGAGCTTGTTCCACTAAAGAGCTTTGTGAGTGACAGAGCTTGTTCCACTAAAGAGCTTTGTGAGTGACAGAGCTTGTTCCACTAAAGAGCTTTGTGAGTGACAGAGCTTGTTCCACTAAAGAGCTTTGTGAGTGACAGAGCTTGTTCCACTAAAGAGCTTTGTGAGTGACAGAGCTTGTTCCACTAAAGAGCTTTGTGAGTGACAGAGCTTGTTCCACTAAAGAGCTTTGTGAGTGACAGAGCTTGTTCCACTAAAGAGCTTTGTGAGTGACAGAGCTTGTTCCACTAAAGAGCTTTGTGAGTGACAGAGCTTGTTCCACTAAAGAGCTTTGTGAGTGACAGAGCGTGTTCCACTAAAGAGCTTTATGAGTGACAGAGCTTGTTCCACTAAAGAGCTTTGTGAGTGACAGAGCTTGTTCCACTAAAGAGCTTTGTGAGTGACAGAGCTTGTTCCACTAAAGAGCTTTGTGAGTGACAGAGCTTGTTCCACTAAAGAGCTTTGTGAGTGACAGAGCTTGTTCCACTAAAGAGCTTTGTGAGTGACAGAGCTTGTTCCACTAAAGAGCTTTGTGAGTGACAGAGCTTGTTCCACTAAAGAGCTTTGTGAGTGACAGAGCTTGTTCCACTAAAGAGCTTTGTGAGTGACAGAGCTTGTTCCACTAAAGAGCTTTGTGAGTGACAGAGCTTGTTCCACTAAAGAGCTTTGTGAGTGACAGAGCTTGTTCCACTAAAGAGCTTTGTGAGTGACAGAGCTTGTTCCACTAAAGAGCTTTGTGAGTGACCCAGAAGCCTTGTTGATTTTCTCCACAAAGTCGAGTGAAGAATATAAGGCTACACTTAATGCTGTGGGAAATAGAGATGTACGAGGGCAGACTCAAAGTCAAGTGTAATTTGTCTTTGTGCTGCTGAGTGAATTAATTAAGTCAGTAGAATGTCTCTCTCCTCTGCTGCCGAAACTAAAACAAACTCCCCAAAATCCTGCTGCAAATCCTGACGAGTTCCTATGGAGACGGAATACTCTGATCATACACTTTCCTCCAGTGACTCAACCAATTATAAAGAGGAGAGCAACTTCGGAATGCCTCCATCTAATGTTAACTTTGCAAAATTCCACAGGCTGTTTATCCTTTTCGAACATGAAATTAATAGTTGGAGATGTTAGTGTTGATTAGTGTTTTGTGGTTTGGTGGTCCCTGGCTGCCCGCGATAGGGATTTCGATCCTTCTCTTATAGCCCCATATTAGTTTTCAAGGGGTCGTTTTCTTCGGGTTTCGAGTCCCCTGGTTAGTCTAGTGAATGCTGTGGGTAAAAAGTTGGGATAAATTGTATTTTCCTCTTGCAGGTCTCAAGTCTCAGTCTCTCATCAGGGTGGCTAATAGAAAGTGATTAATGAACTCTTACTGGTTGGCTTTTATCCCCTATTGACAGATCCATCCCCTATTACCCCTCCTTCGAGGCTCTCGCCTTCAATTCTTCTCTATTGCCTTTCTCAGCTCGCCGTTTCTCCATCGTAGTCATTCTAACATCTCTCGGATTTCGTCTCTCAGAGGAAAAGTCGCAGTGAGGTTTGTGATTGTGTTTCAAAGAGAACAGGCCACTGTGATCTATCCAGACAGAGCAGCTGGCTCTTGTGGCTTCAGCACATCGGTTTTTCACTCTCTTAGATATTCTGAGGGCAAACTGGGTAACTGTGCAAGTGATCACAAACAAGCTATATCCTTATCCTCTTTGTCACATTTCAGTATGCGTATTCCTTCGTACGTCAATGGAATAGGCCTATAATCTACACTAATATTTCTAGGCCAATGACAGATGAGTCTCTCCCTCAAAGTCTACCTAAAATAGGAAAGGTTCCCAACCACCTACAACCTAACCATTATTAGCACGGTAATTCAAGTTGCACTAGAAAACACCAGTGCTCTTAACAAAGACCATCATCTGACTGGATAATTAGCATATCCAGGCCCTGCAATTCCAGCAAGATGTCTGAATTGAGACTTCAGTGTTAGAGAGTCTCTCATGGGTGTCGTTTTGGAGAGGGCTGAGGGGAAGTAGCTTTGTTTATCTCTTGTGTAGTGTGTCGCTTTTCCCTGCCTGGAGGGAGCGCAGATGCTTGCATATCAAAGCAAAGTGTCTGTAAACAGGCCAGGAGCACAGGGGGAAAATTGAGAGGCAAGAGAGGGGAGCCTTGCAATGTTCCCGCAGGCTGTTGTCACACTGAAAGGTCAAGCGAGTGACGTGTGATGTGAGAGAACACTTAATGTGTTCCCTGATTTGGCCAAGAGATGAATGTGTAAATGGACCAGGCAAAGCACTTCAGGGACCCATCCTGCTTGGTTGGTTGCCCCAAACACACCAGGTTAGATGTGTTACTGTGTTTTTGCTAATGGTTCTTCTACAGTACCAGTGTAATTTTGGACACACCTACTCATTCAAGGGTTCTTCTTTATTTTTACTATTTTCTACATTGTAGAATAATAGTGAAAACATCAAAACTATAAAATAACACATGGAATCATGTAGTAATCAAAAAAGTGTTAAACAAATCAAAATAGCCACCCTTTGCATTGATGACAGCTTTGCACACTCTTGGCATTCTCTCAACCAGCTTCACCTGTGATGCGTTTCCAACAGTCTTGAAGGATTTCCCACATATGCTGAGCACTTGTTGGCTGCTATTCCTTCACTCTGTGGTCCAACTCATCTCAAACCATCTCAATTTGGTTGAGGTCGGGTGATTGTGGAGGCCAGGTCATCTGATGCAGTACTCCATCACTCTCTTTCTTGGTCAAATAGCCCTTACACAGCCTGGAGGTGTGTTGGGTCATTGTCCTGTAGAAAAACAAATGATAGTCCCACTAAGCGCAATCCAGAATGGATGTCGTATCACTGCAGAATGCTGTGATAGCAATGCTGGTTAAGTGTGCCTTCAATTCTAAATAGATCACTCACAGTGTCACCAGCAAAGCACCCCCACGCCATCACAACTCCTCCTCCATGCTTCACAGTGGGAACTACAGTACACATGTGGAGATCATCAATTCACCTATTCTGTTGGAACCAAAAATCTCAAATTTGGACTCATCAGACCAAAGGACAGATTTCCAGCGGTCTAATGTCCATTGCTCGTGTTTCTTGGCCCAAGAAAGTATTTTCTTGTTATTGATGTCCTTCAGTAGTGGTTTCTTTGCAGCAATTTGACCATGAAGGCTTGATTCACACAGTCTCCTCTGAACAGTTGATGTTGAGATGTGCCTGTTTCTTGAACTCTGTGAAGAATTTATTTGGGCTGCAATTTCTGAGGCTGGTAACTCTAATGAACTTATCCTCTGCAGCAGAGGTAACTCTGTGTAACGGTTTTCTTCGGTGGAAGAAGGAGAGGACCAAAGCGCAGCGTGGTTAGTGTTCATCTTATTTTAATAAATCCAAAACTGAACACTACAAATACAAAAACAACAAACGTGAAAACCGAAACAGTTCTATCTGGTGCAGACACACAAAGACTGAAGACAAACACCCACAAACCAAAAGACAAAACAGGCTACCTAAATATGGTTCCCAATCAGAGACAATGACAAACACCTGCCTCTGATTGAGAACCATATCAGGCCAAACGACAAACCCAACATAGAAACACAAAACATAGATAACCCACCCAACTCACGCCCTGACCACACTAAAACAAAGAAAATACAAAAGAACTATGGTCAGAACGTGACACTCTGGGTTTTCCATTCCTGTGGCGGTCCTCATGAGAGCCAGTTTCATCATAACCCTTGGTAGTTTTTGCGACTGTACTTAAAGAAACTTTTAAAGTTCTTGAAATTTTCCGTACTGACTGACCTTCATGTCTTTAAGTAATAATGCACTGTCATTTCTCTTTGCTTATTTGAGCTGTTCTTGCCATAATATGGACTTGGTCTTTTACCAAATAGGGCTATCTTCTGTATACCACCCCTACCTTGTCACAACACAACTGATTGGCTCAAAGGCATTCATTAAGAAGGAAAGAAATTCCACAAATTAACTTTTAACACTGCACACCTGTTATTCGAAATGCATTCTAGGTGACTACTTTATGAAGCTGGTTGAGAGAATGCCAAGAGTGTGCAAAGCTGTCATCAAGGCAAAGGTTGGCTACTTTGAAGAATCTCAAGTATAAAATATATTTTGATTTGTTTAACAATTTTTTGGTTACTACATGTGTTATTTCATAGTTTGGATGTCTTCACTATCATTCTACAATGTAGAAAATAGTAAAAAAATAAAGAAACCCTTGAATGAGTAGGTGTGTCCAAACTTTTGACTGGTAATGTACATGTGTCTCTATTAAGATGGAAAGAGGATATCTATTATGAATTGAAACCCACAGTGCAGCATTCTTACTTGCTCTATATCCTACGATAGATCCGTAATGTCCCCAGAGGTCAGTTTACGGTTAAGAGAGAGTTATTAAAATCCAGTCCTGCAGAAAAGATCAAAAGAACACGTTGATTATCTGACCAGAAAAGCAGACATTCATTTCTTCAAATGTAGTTCACAAATATTTGGACTTTTGTTAGCAAATGCAGATGATGGACGAAGAGCTTTACTGTTCTATTCGCCCTCAGAGGAATATTGGTACCTCAGGCCAAAACTGTGCTGTAAAGTTGTATAATTGGCCTGAAACTTTAATCTGACAATAGAGTGACCGTCAGCCGAGAAAGCAGGGATTCACTTTATCAACCCCCCAGAGATTGGCCTGATTGATCACATACTGATTGATATATTGTAGTGCCCTTATTGAACCCCTATTCACAAAAAAACAATGCCGTAATTGTGAGAAATGACATGCTACTTCAATTAGAATTGCATCAGTATGAGATGACTCAGTTTACCAGTGCACATTTGCATAATGCGTTTCTGGCAATCAGTAAGTGCCTAGATATGATAAACAGCTCATATGCAGATTTAATAATGTGTTGCTTATAAAGAAAGATGTGATCATGGTATGCTTTGATAAACATTTTTTGAGCTTTTTATTCTAAACAATGCTGGGTAATAAATCAAAATGTTTCTTGTCTCTTTGTCATCTCCCCGAGCAATCGCCTACTGTACCCTACCCGTACTCTGCCAGAACATGAGTTGTTGCTCCAAAGACAAGTAGGTTGTGTTCGTTCATCTGCGACTCCCGGCTGTTCTAAACTGGAAGACCACCCTTGGGTACAAACTTGTTTTCTCTTCCTTGTTTATCAGTTGGTTTAAGTAGGTTGGCGTTTGCTATCTGATTTCTGGAAGCTCACTGTGCAAACTTAGTAGACCTTGCAGCTGTCTAGGCTCTAGGAGCAGATCTGGATCAGGCTCTTGTTGTTTACCTCAGTAGGCCTGTTGGCTGACCTGATCTGGCC
This sequence comes from Salvelinus alpinus, assembly GCF_045679555.1. Taxonomy (NCBI): domain Eukaryota; kingdom Metazoa; phylum Chordata; class Actinopteri; order Salmoniformes; family Salmonidae; genus Salvelinus; species Salvelinus alpinus. The sequence continues at coordinate 16,562,669 of NC_092120.1, forward strand.
TCATGTCCACAGTAAACGTGGCTCCACAGGGCTCCAGTCATTAGGGCTGCCGAAACCAGAGGGCATGTATCATATGAGGGGCTGCTTGACTGAAGATGCCATGCCCCAGCCATGAAGTCAAGGCATCCTGCTGACATCCTAACTCTGCTGGAGGAGAACAATGTGTGGGTGGTTTATTACAGATACTATATACTGTTATTTACTGCAACACCAGTGACGTTTCAATTCCGTCTCTAGCCTTAGCTCTTGACGTAGGTCGGCAGAGGTTGGCACTGGCTCAATGCCATTAGGTTGATGATCAGAGATTAATTGTGATGGATGGCAAACAATGTTTTCCTTGTATGCTCTGCACAGATGTGTTTATATGATTTTCAGATGAACATCAGATTAGAGGAATGATAAGACATAATGGTATTTGGGCCTTTCAGACAGTATAGTGACAGTACTCGGGAATCCATTTCGAGATTTGGATGAAAACATTGATCTGATGTACCATTGGCACACACACAGGCACACACACAGGAACCAGGACGTGGAGGAAAAATGGACTGAACAAGGAGGGAGAGATGGAATGAGAGACAGAGAGAGAGTGGAGGAGTGTTCCATGAGTTAAATAAAAAATAAATAAATGAGAGACCTGCATTATGAGAGCGTTCTCCTTGCCTGTGAACTCCGGGAGACACATGTCTGCTGTCGTGTTCTTGTTGGTGTGTGTATTTGTGTCTGAGTGCCTTTGTGTGTACACTCAAAGAGAACAGCTTTGAGGTGCATTCACCAAACCTTATTTTCCTCAATAACTCCCCCCTCTTCAATGCCTTCTACTCCCCAGACAATGGGAGAGATGGAGGGATTGTGAGTGATAGAGGAGGACGAGGGGCTGTAATTCAAAGTTATCACCCTAGTGACATTCATTTATTATTAGTCAGTCTCTTATTTTGCCGTAATGTATTCAGTGAAGATGTGGTACAAGACAGTGTCAAGGGGGTGTATGTGTTAGGGAGAGAGAGATGGATGGATGGATGGATGCATTTTGGATAAGATATGGAATTGCCTATCACTATGGGATAGATTGTTTTCTGTACCTTCCCTGATGAGTTCAGAAATCTGAACTTTCATAAAGTATGCAGCCAACCATTTCGCCTGTGTATTTCGAGAATATATTGGCCTATAAGACTTTAGTGATTTGTGGTGGCGCCTTCTATATTGCCCCCTCTTAAAAATGCATCATGGAGAGAATGGGACTCTGGTGGCAGAGTGATTGTGTTGCATTGAAATCAAAGTACCTGGTCTATCACATCTACTCCTACCGCTAACAGTCTTATGGCTGGCAGTAAAAATGGCTGGCAGTATTTACATAAAAGATAAAACACATCTAGACTAAACAGGAAGGTCGTGAACTCTTGACCCGTGTTGTTTTGATGACTAAAGAAAAGTTAAAAGTGTCCTCCCACCCATAACAACCCAAGACCTTTTTGATATGTTGTGTTTTTGTTGTGTCTCAGCTCCAGTTCAAAAAGCTGCCCTCCACTGATGCCTATTAGAATAATGCACTATTAGGAACATGGCCTACTAATAATAATGGACCACATACTCTGTTTTGATCTCCATTATCTCCGTTGGAGAAGCTTCTCTTAGCAGCCGTTATATAACATTGTTTATTATAATACAGTAAATACGCAAATGTGCTTAAATTAAATGAAGTTACCTCATGCTTTGCTCAGACTCTGAGATAGATTTTGGTTTAAAGACAATGTCAACTAACTAATCAGCTAATCAGCAATGTAATCTGCTAATCAAATGTATTGATAAAGCCTTACATCAGCTGATGTCAAGTGCTGCACAGAAACCCAGCCTAAAACCCCAAACAGCAAGCAATGCAGGTGTAGAAGCACGCTGGCTAGGAAAAACTGCATTATGAGAGCACCGATCTTTGAATGTATGACGATGTCACCACTGTCTCAACATGTAAAGGCCCAACATTACTTACTGTAAGTGTCCCTTTTAGTAGTGAGAAATGAGCGCGAGCTCTCCTTCCCCAGGTCGTGCTGTTTAGCATGCTCCAGAGGTTAGCAGTCATTAAAGCTCCGGTGTCTAGGACAGCCTAATTATGGACTTGATGCTAATCAAACCCATAATTACTGTACATTTTCAAAAACAGCCCTGGATTTACATCCTGTTGGTGACAGGAAAGGAAGGAGTTCTGAGGAACTTCTGTTCACAGCAACGGTATTAGCAGAGTTACAGCTCCCAGGTTGTGGACGAACGAGCACCTGAGTGACACCACCTAATTGGTCCCTTTCATAATCAATCCGTGCTAATTAGTGAAGTTGAGTTAAATCACAGCTCTGTTGGTTTAACACCAACTTTGATTTAGGCGTGATCTACTCCTATTTTTATATACTGGCTTGTCTGTTCAGCTTCCCACGAAACTCTGAATCTATTTGAATCTTTGAGTCTGGACGTGCAGTGTGTTGTGTACCCAATGGCTCTGATAGCCCCGGATTAGGATTAAATCATACCATTAATGTTATATTTGTGCCTGAGCAGTCCATTGCAGGCCTCAATAACAGTCTCATTTGCCCCTCTTGCACACCGAAAGCACAGCGGGAAGTGCCAATCAGGCTTATGTCCCAGTCTAATCTTGGCAGAGAGAGTGATCAAAACCAGTGCCATGCTTTGTTGAATGCTCACCAACCGAAAAGCAAGAATCAAACAATGACAACAACATTGTACACTGTACACTGAAGCAGAACAGCAACAAGGCACAACAGCAATGTAATTCTTTTTCTTCTCCCATAGATAATTTGATTCACTAGACAAACTTTTTTCATAACCTCCTTTCAGGCACGTTGGCACAGCTGTGGGATATATATAGCACCATTTTTGGATGCCAATCTGGTAGTATTTACAACACACACACAGCCCCTAAATCCACATTGGATTACATGTTCTGTTGTGTAGCTTCATTATTGGTCAGCTGCTTTATGAAATACTCAAATTGCCCTCCGGAATGTGCAGTGAGGGACAAAGAGTCAGACCTGTACATGACCATATAAGACCATTCCCAAAACTAGGGCTGTTGCAGTGAGCGTTTTACTGCCACTCCGGCAGTCATGACCACAGTAAAATCCTATGTGTCCGCAAAGGCATGGTAATCTCCTTTTATGCACACTGGACATGCTTTGGTAGTACCCAAGTCGCTAACGACCATCAGGTCCTAATGGCCTGGTATTCAGGGCTCTATTGTCCCTCTAACCACTTTGACGTAAATGCAATCGAAAATCACATCATCAAAACAGTATCGCGCTTTTAAAACTCCCCTCACTGTGATAATCAATTTGAAGAAAGAAGTCCAACAGCAGGTTGAAACTGAGTGGAAAACATGGTTGTTGTGGATGTTGTTTCAAAGCCTTAACACCACGAAGTGGACAGTGTTTTCTAAGGTGATGATTCATTCAAAACACAATTATGCATATTATAGATTATGCATACACATAGGCCTATTATGAGCCCAAACCCAAACAAAAAATTGATTTAAAATAATGATTTTGCGGTTATACAATATTTAGCCTACCCCATATTACGCTTGGAAGATAAACGTAAAAAAAAAACGATATCTTTAGTATATAATTGGTCTAACCTAGATTAAGCAAATCCAGAGTTAGCCTACATATGTGTATTTGATTTTGAATAGCCACGTAATAGGGCATGTTTTATATTAATAGGCTGACACATTACCTTTAGCTACAGAATATCTCACCACTGTGCGTTTCCATCCCTTCTCTCCTTCATTCCTTTCTCCAGGTGCAGAGAGAGTGGTTGTTTCATGAAATATGTTTCGTCGTGAAGCATGTTACTATCAATGTTCCCGAACCGGTTTCACTTGGTTTCTCAAATTAAGCACTGGGTAGCTGCAGCAACAAGGTTGGAGAGCTCATGGCATACAGAGTTTGTGCTGAATATCACCTGTCACGCCGAGAAATAACCAGAGTAGCCTACCCAACGTGAGTGAAACGAACGGCAGGAAAGTGGCCTCCATTCGCTATTCGAGTGAATACGGATGACATGCATTTTTTTTCTTGCTCCTGTTCCTGCCTGTTTGATAATGGGCCATTCTACATCGAAACTAATTATACATATTAGCAAAGACAATGTTAAATTGAGAATAGTCCGATGGGTGAAAATATGATCACTTCATGAGAAAACTGTGTGCAGCCTGAGGCAAGGAACTTTCTCAAATCGTCAATAGCCTATAGTCGCATCATGCTTCCCATATATCTTTTGATTTCTAAGGCATTTTAAGGTTTGTATCATTCACAAGTAAAGTTGCCAAATAACTCTAAATCTAGCGTATACTGTAGGTCCTGTTTCAAATAATCACTTTTATGCTCAACATACAAGTAGCCACTTCATATGCGCGCTCTCGCTCCGGAATGGGGAAAATATCCTTTCTGTTTTATTCAGCTAAGTTCAATTATATTCTTCTTACTATGAAATCACTGGACTTATAAGCATATCTTGTCTACTAAATGAACAAGCCTACAGCCTATGGCATGGCACATAATAACGTACAGTAGACCAATTCATATTCAGTAGACCAACTCATATTCTGTTCTTCTGAAATACATTTTCTTCATATCATAATGTTTCTTTAGACCTGACTAAAATAAATAATGGATTTATTGTGAGGGTGTATCTTCAATTGATTTATTAGACTTTTTAAAATGTAGATATTATAAAGGAGGCTTGTATGCGGCTTGTGTGTGTGGGGGCCTGGTGTAACGGATGTGAAATGGCTAGCTAGTTAGCGGTGGTGCGCGCTAATAGCGTTTCAATCGGTGACGTCACTCGCTTTGAGACCTTGAAGTAGTGGTTCCCCTTGCTCTGCAAGGGCCACGGCTTTTGTGGAGCGATGGGTAACGATGCTTCATGGGTGACTGTTGTTGATGTGTGCAGAAGGTCCCTGGTTCGCGCCCGGGTCGGGGCGAGGGGATGGACGTAAAGTTAAAACTGTTACAATGATGCTGTTGACCCGGATCACTGGTTGCTGCGGAAAAGGAGGAGGTCGAAAGGGGGGTGAATGTAATCGATGTGAAATGGCTAACTAGGTAGCGGTGGTGCGCGCTAGCAGCCTTTCAGTTGGTGACGTCACATGCTCTGAAACCTTGAAGTAGTGGTTCCCCTTGCTCTGCAAGGGCTGCGGCCTTTGTGGAGCGATGGGTAACGATGCTTCGTAGGTGACTGTTGTTGATGTGTGCAGAGGGTCCCTGGTTCGTGCCCGGGGCGAGGGGACGCCGTAAAGTTAAACTGTAACATTGATGCTGTTGACCCGGATCGCTGGTTGCTGCGGAAAAGGAGGAGGTCGAAAGGGGGATGAGTGTAACGGATGTGAAATGGCTAGCTAGTTAGCGGTGGTGCGCGCTAATAGCGTTTCAATCGGTTACGTCACTCGCTTTGAGACCTTGAAGTAGTGGTTCCCCTTGCTCTGCAAGGGCCACGGCTTTTGTGGAGCGATGGGTAACGATGCTTCATGGGTGACTGTTGTTGATGTGTGCAGAAGGTCCCTGGTTCGCGCCCGGGTCGGGGCGAGGGGATGGACGTAAAGTTAAAACTGTTACAATGATGCTGTTGACCCGGATCACTGGTTGCTGCGGAAAAGGAGGAGGTCGAAAGGGGGATGAGTGTAACGGATGTGAAATGGCTAGCTAGTTAGCGGTGGTGCGAGCTAATAGTGTTTCAATCGGTTACGTCACTCGCTTTGAGACCTTGAAGTAGTGGTTCCCCTTGCTCTGCAAGGGCCGCGTCCTTTGTGGAGCGATGGGTAACGATGCTTCGTGGGCGACCGTTGTTGATGTGTGCAGAGGGTCCCTGGTTCGCGCCCGGGTTCAGGGCGAGGGGACGGACTAAAGTTAAACTATTACACTGGCGATGCTAAAGGTGTTTATGTTAATTAACGCTCAATTACGGTGAAACCGGTAGGCTTTTGCATGACAATGACCGGCTGACAAAATGTAATGATACAGCCCTATCCCAGACGAATCATTTATTTGAATAGTGCAACTCCTTCTATACAGTATGAATAGTACTGGAGGTGGTGGTGCTCTTACAACAGAGAGAGGATCATAAGCAGAAAGGTGTTCTTCTGGGGCAGTTAGAGCTGGCGTGTTAACTCTGACAGCCCTGTGTTGTCTTCTAATTAGACGCACTGCTGAGCAGAGGGAGGCGAGAAAGAAAAACAACAGGCCTTTATTCCTTCCTTCACCTGATTTTATTTTCCACTCTGCATAGCACTGGAAAAGTGGAGCAATTAAATGTGCACACATTGCTTTTTATTTATTCGTGAAAAGCCTTCTGGGGAGACTTTGGATGTATTAGTTGTTTATTGTTTCACCCGTGACAATACTGTATGGGTGTGATGCTGAGATTTAATCACGTTTTTTCCCCCAGCTGAAGTGGTTACAGTGGATTTAGGGTTGAGCTTTCCCAAGGCGATCTGCTTTGTTTGCAGTGGAGACTCAAAGTGTGTGGTCTTGGACGTAAATGCAAGACCTAATAATTCCCTGTGATGCAAATGAACAATGTTATATTTTGAAATAAATGACTGGAAAACATCTGACAGAACAATAGCAAATTAAGCATAACAATGTATTTTAAAGAAATGTTTTTGAAACGCTTATATAATATAAATTCGTTATCAATGGACCCAATCAGCATCGAAGCCTCTGGAATAAACCACTCATACTAAATTAACTGTTATGAGACGTTTGAAGAGTGATTTACAAGGCTTGTGTTTGGTAGCATGAGTCAGATCAGTTGAACCGTAGTCACCATTACGGTCTCCTCGTTGTACCCTATGGCTGTCCTTGCCAAAGTGCCAACATCACTGGTGACAAATTAAAAGTCTGTCCCTAATCACCACCATCTTAGGTCCATTATAGAACGGCCACTCATCTACGGGTTGGCAAGACGTCTCCGCTGGGTCACCATGGCAGAGGATTGGCAGTTTGTCTTACAGAATGTCAGTGGTTAAACTGTCTTGAAAGAGACGTGGCCAACTTCTCAGTCGCACATTAGCCCGGCAGTCATTACCTAATAATGACATAGTGCAAGGCTGGAATTTAACAGCTGTGAAGAATGTCAAACTGTAGCACTCATCTCTTGACAACTTTTTAAAAAGTACATGACTTTACCTTGTGAGTTTCTCAGTGTGTACAAATGTATGGTGGAAAACGATAGAGTTGGGATGATGCCAGAGAAAGTCGCTCCACATCTTTACTCTGGTTCTAGATTGGATGTAATTACCCTCTCCAGCACCACCCAATTACAGTTTCCTTATCGTGGCTTCTTGAGATAGCAATTTCCTTCTTGAGAGGTCTCCAAGTCAATAAGCACCATCGTCACCTCAACCTTGGGTGAGAGTGAGTGTCTGTAATTATGGTGACATACCGCCATCTCATTCACTGACACGTGTTAGTCCTTAACACCTCTTAACTTCATTCCCATAACATATGGAGCAGTGCGCTGAGAAACTCTGTCTGACGTTGGCGAACAGAAAATCGCTCCAGGAGGTATATTAATAGATTTGACAGAGCACTAATTGCACTCTGAGATGGTGTATTCTAACAGCTTCATCTTAACCCAGTTGCACCATCCTGATAGTTGTGTCAAAGCAGACATAACGGGAGATGGAAAAGTAAAGCCTAGCACCGTTTCGCCACTTTCAAATCCTGGAACTCACAACAAAGAGAATTGGAAAGGCCGCAAACGTGATGAGAAAACTCGAAAAAGAGTTAGGAGTGGAAAGTCATCAGTGAACTAGACGGTGTATATTTTCTAAGGCTGCCAGAGGAGAATCGATAGTCTGCCGTGGTTCTAAACATTAGACATAAGATTGAGTAAAATTGCAGCTAACATTATCGCAAGCCTTTGACTCTCTTCCCTGGCTTTATTGAAATGTTCCCTTCTAGAGTCTTTATTTAACGTATATAAATGGAATCTTATAGGGCCGTGGGTGGGAAGCAATACTAGTTCTAAGATGGAACAAGCCTACTCTCTAGCTAACTGCTACTGTATAACAGTATGCATAACTCCACTGTTTCATGGGCAACACGTTGGCCATTCATGTGTATCACTTTTATCACTGTGAAGAGATCTTCACATATGGATTTCTGACGTACTTCTATGGCTCAGGAGCGCAAACATCAACTTCTCATTCATTATTATTGATCAATTAAAAATGTAGGTTTATTAATTATTCATTATTTATGATGTTTTTAACCTCTATATCATCACACGACTGATTGGTTGGTGTTGCCATGCGACTGTTGATAGAAATATGACTTATTTTGACTAATCATTTATGAGATTGGGCTGTGTCCTGAATGGAGCATTCCACCTCTGATGCAGTGTGATCTCTCTCTTACAGAACGGCGAGGCTTCTCTCTTCGAGGTGAATATCCGTTACGTCGGTGGGCTGCTCTCTGCGTACTACCTGACGGGAGAGGAGGTAAGATTCATTAATGTCTATTATACCCCTCGATTCAGGAAGAACCGGTCTCTTCCTTTATTGAGATTTGGCCCTGCAGTTTGAATGATGGAGTTGTGTGGAATAGTGTTGCAAAGTCATAAAACACACACACACACACACACACACACACACACACACACACACACACACACACACACACACACACACACACACACACACACACACACACACACACACACACACACACACACAGAAACAGGAAATCTCATCACATAGTCAGTGTGTAAAACATTTCTCATCTCACATAACTCCCACATGTCCTTTTCCCGGCATGACCACATTACTGTCACAGACATACAGCGCAGGCACACATCTGCACTGACCCACATGTGACCCTCTGCATTACCAATCTATTACCAATGTACTATGAACAGAGTGGAGGTCAAGCATGCTATATAAAATAACATCTGCCCAAGCATGGTACATGACATGATGCTCTAGGCTGTTCAGATGAAGTGGGGACAATCCATGCTGACGCCAAATTAATGGAAAACAAGTCCAATGACATATGAGCGCTTGAGTCGGCTTAATGGACATTGATTTGGAGGCTGAGTGAGTCAGGGAGAGAAAGCACAACATTTCTCTACGGCGGAATGTTCGTGAAATATGAATATACACTACCGGTCAAAAGTTTTAGAACACCTACTCATTCAAGCATTTTTCTTTATTTTTTACTATTTTCTACATTGTAGAATAATGGTGAAGTCATCAACACTATGAAATAACACATATGGAATTATGTAGTAACCAAAAAAGTGTTAAACAAATCAAAATATATTTTATATTTGAGATTCTTCAAATAGCCACCCCTTGCCTTGATGACAGCTTTGCACACTCTTGGCATTCTCTCAACCAGCTTCATGAGGTAGTTACCTGGAATGCATTTCAATTAATAGGTGTACCTTGTTAAACGTTTGTTTGTGGAATTTCTTTCCTTCTTAATGCGTTTGAGCCAATCAGTTGTGTTGTGACAAGGTAGGGGGGTATACAGAAGATAGCCCTATTTGGTAAAAGACCAAGTCCATATTATGGCAAGAACAGCTCAAATAAGCAAAGAGAAACGACAGTCCATCATTACTTTAAGACATGAAGGTCAGTCAATATGGAACATTTCAAGAACTTTGAAGATTTCTTCAAGTGCAGTCGCAATAACCATCAAGGGCTATGATGAAACTGGCTCTCGTGAGGACAGCCACAGGAAAGGAAGACCCAGAGTTACCTCTGCTGCAGAAGATAAGTTCATTAGAGTTAACGGCACCTCAGAAATTGCAGCCCAAATAAATGCTTCACAGAGTTCAAGTAACAGACACTTCTCAACATCAACTGTTCAGAGAAGACTGTGTGAATCAGGCCTTCATGGTCGAATTGCTGCAAAGAAACCACTACTAAAGGAATCCAATAAGAAAAAGAGACTTCCTTGGGCCAAGAAACACGAGCAATGGACATTAGACCGCTGGAAATTTGTCCTTTGGTCTGGAGTCCAAATTGGAGATTGTTGGTTCCAACTGCCATGTCTTTGTGAGACGCGGTGTATTTCCCAACGTAAAGCATGGAGGAGGAGGTGTTATGGTGTGGGTGTGCTTTGCTGGTGACATTGTCTGTGATTTATATAGAATTCATGGCACACTTAACCAGCATGTCTACCACAGCATTCTGCAGCGAGACGCCATCCCATTTGGTTTGGGCTTAGTAGAAAATAGTCAAAATAAAAATAAACGCTTGAATGACTAGGTGTTCTGAAACGTTTGACCATTAGTGGATGTGGAAAAGAACAGTGTGTAAAATCAATATTGTCACAGTATATCACCATACAGCCCACATAGCACTAAACTCAGTTTAGATTTTTGGTGTGGATGCCTGTTGCTTGAGCTTCAATTCATTCACACACAACTGTCATCATTGTTTATATCCATGGCAATTATTAATGGTTATACTTCTTATAGTAAATTGCTCTTTCAAAGAGCATACAGTGGAAATGTTCATATTAATCAGAATTTGGTAAACAAATTGTTTGCCTAGGAAGCTTTCCTCATATCTTCCCTCATTTCTCTCTCATGTTTGGAGATGAGGAGGATAGAATCTGATTAGACATTGTGAAATGCACTTTAAATTCACCTTGTGAAATGCAAATGCGATCAGATGAGTAAAATTGCTATAGACAGCCCTTACATCCAGCACCCTTACATCCCTTCTCATAGTCTGTCACTCCTGAAGCTGCATTGGGGTTCACATTGGCATTTGTGTTTGTTTTCCGTGCCATTTCTCGGTGCTGTAAGTACATATTAGAACATACTGTACAAGGTAACTGACAATCAGTGGAGGCTCCTCTGAGGAGGAAGGGGAGGACCATCCTCAGTGATTTTCAGATTTTTTTTTTTTACAATTAAAAAGTTATCCTTTTTAGATAACTATGCTAAATATAATCACGTCACCAAATAATTGATTAAAACATACTATTTTGAAATGAAGGTCTACAGTAGCCTAGGATAGCACAATGGTGTAACCGGAGGATGCTAGTGTCCATCCTCCTCTCGGTACATTAACTTCAATACAAATCATAGGAGGCTCATGGTCCTCACCCTCTTCCATAGACTTACACAGTAATTATGATAACTTACAGAGGACGTCCTCCAACCTATCAGAGCTCTTGCAGCAGGAATAGACATGTTGTCCACCCAATCAAAGGATCAGAGAATGAATCTAGTACTGAAAGCATAGTATACAGCTAGCTAGCACTGCAGTGCATAAAATGTGGTGAGTAGTTGACTCAAAAAGAGAGAAAGACAATAGTTGAACAGTTTTCAACAAATTAATTTCTTCCAAAATGAAGGAGAAGCGAGAGAGAGTCATCAATTTTTTTCAGTTTTACTTACTTAGCTAGCAAATGCAGCTAGTTTAGCCTACTCAAACACCCAGCTCAAACAGAAGGATGATATGTTAGCTAGATGGCTATGATTATCCAACACAACACTGGAACTCTTCCAAGTCAAGGTAAGCTTTTGGTTTTATTCATTTATTGCCACCGGGGCCCGCTGGTGTAACTGCTTACTGACTATACACTGTAACATTACTGCATGATTGTAGTGGGTTTATTAACACATTAGTTATATTAGCTATGTTGACTATGACATTACTTTAGCCTATATGGTGACAACGATGTAGGCTGCATGTAGCAGTTATGATATGGTTTGGTTTGGAAAGGTTTTTTCGCCTGGTCACATACAACTGATGTGTTTTGCATTGAAGTCCACAAGTGACAAAGGGAAAAGATGAGAGTTGGAGAGCCCATTGATGCGAGAAGGAATACAACCTGGCTTTTATAAAAGTGAACTGTGTTTACGTGTGATCAGGGGTGAATTCATTCCGCGATTCTGTTGAAAATAAATCTTATACGGAACAAAACGGGGATAAACATATCTGCATTTTCCCAATAGAAACTCTCGTTTGCAATTGTTGGACTAATGATTACACCCTATATCAGCTAGATGCAGGAAAGATAGATGCAGGAAAGCAAGGCGGTATTGAATGTGTCACTGTCTGTCACTTCAAAGTTTTCTCTCTGCCTTTTGTGTACCTACGTTGTAAACTTTCGTTCATATGCCGGGTTGTAGCAACGTCCTGATGGGTATAGGGAAAATCCGAGTATCATGTAATATCCTAAACCTATCTCTGTTACATTGAACTGGGTGAATGGAATATGAATCACAGTCATCTAATATGCTGTCATCTTTTCTTTTTTTCTTTTACCTATTTAACCAGGCAAGTCAGTTAAGAACTAATTCGTATTTTCAATGATGGCCTAGGAACAGTGGGTTAACTGCCTTGTTCAGGGGCAGAAAGACAGATTTTTACTTTGTCAGCTCGGGGATTCGGTCTTGCAACCTTTCGGTTACTAGTCCAACGCTCTAACCACCAGGTTACCTGGCGTAATATAAATAAGGCCATGCTCATACAAAATAATAACTGTCCACCCTCATCATAAACTGCACTTACCACAACTGCTGCCAATATAAAGGAAACACCAACATATAGGGTTTTGGTCCACCATGAGCCAGAACAGCTTCTCAGTGCACCTTGGCATAGATTGTACAAGTGTCCGGAACTTTATTGGAGGGATGCGACACCGTTCATCCACAAGAAATTCTATAATTTGGTGTTTTGTTGATGGTGGTGCAAAGCGCCGTCTCAGGCGCCGCTCCAATCTCTCATAAGTATTCAATTGTGTTGAGACCTGGTGACTGAGACGTCCATGGCAAATGGTTTACATCGTTTTCATGCTCATCAAACCATTCAGTGGCCACTCGTGCCCTGTGGATGGGGGCATTGTCATCAATAGCCATGGTAGGCAAAATAATGGGCAAAATAATGGCCTGCCCAGCATTTTTATACATGATGACACGTATTAACTCAGGAACCACACCTGTGTGTAAGCACCTGCATTCAATTTACTTTGTATCCCTCATTAACTCAAATGTTTCCTTTATTTTGGCAGTTACCACATCATACAGTTGAGTGAATTACAGAAGTGTGTTCTCCCTCTCATTCTTCGTTTGAGGTTGTGTAGTGCTACTGGGTTACGGTGTACCATCCCATTCCACACTGCCCGGCCCACGACAACGGGTCTGCTGGAGCGAGATTTATCGTCTCCGTCTCCAACCGCCACCCCTCTTCTCCTGTTTTTCCCTCCACACATGATAAGAGAGGCAAATTGAGAAGCCACCTTTTCCTGGAACCATTCTCGAGTTAGCAGGGAACGTAAATCACTTTAGACAGTTAACAGGGGGTAATATAGGTGTGTGTCTGTGTGTGTGTGTACCAGGCTTTCCGTTAGCTGGTAATAGCCAAAATGAAAAGCCGATAAGTAAAATTCGCGCTGGCGTATTTAGCATATTCATTGATTGAAATAAGTCTATGTACTGTAGCACGAGAGATGATGATGCAGCTCAAACAGCTGTTTGTTGCTACTGGAGTGAAACACATACTTTAATAAACACAATCATTGCACAACAATTCTAAAGGCAATTAAAGGCGTGTAAAAAAATAAATAAAAATAACAAACAATGGCCACGATTAAAATGAGCTACTATTTTTATTTATCAACTGGTAAGTGAAGCGCGCCACCCATTCGCCATTTAAGTGCATAGGCAACTAGGCAGGCTTCAGCACGTCACACACCACTCTGCAATGAGCTGGAGGCAGTATGCATTTTCAAAACATATACTTCATTGTTTGAAACGTGAACATTTTACTATATATTATGAGGCATATCTTACCTTGCTTCAAAGTAGCCTTGCCAAAATCCAACTAAACGTGCAGGCAAGACTTCCATATACCATTGAAACCAGTAGTCGTTGTCTCTCGTGTTCTATTGGTTTTCAAATCAACTTTCTTTCATTGTCCAGTAGCCAAATGCAGTAGCCTAATCATATTAGCAACCCATGCTAGTTGTTGCATGTTTAGATCTTCCCTCTTTTTCTAACGGATATTTTCATCTCTGTCACATGAAACCGCTCACAATGGCGTTTTCCTGCTAATTGCATTATGGAAGGAATATTCGCGCACAGCGGCATTGCTGCACTTATAATTTGAAGAAATAATTGTTTATCAACATCTCATGCTAAACGTTCTGATCTGTTGCATGAGCCTTATTGCTTTTTAATAATATAACTCTGTCACTGTTCTCAAAAAAGACTATTCAATGCAGCGTGTAGTGGCTCCGAGTAGGCCGAGTCTATGTCAGATCGCCTACATTTCTTCTCCTTTCTTTTCACAGGAAAATGTTGGCCTTTTATAAACACATTTCATGCAATTCTCCTCCACTTTCTATGACTGGAGACATTTGTAGAATCTTTTGAATACGACACAAATTACAGGGTAGCCAACTCTCCTCACACTGACAAAAAGATCAATAAAAATATCCATAAGTTAGGCCTACGAACAGCGGAGACACAAATACAATATGATGTCCATCTAACCTGGAGGAGAAAATTGTCTCCCCCCCCAAAAAAGTGTCACTGCCCTAATGATAAAGACAGTCAATATGCACGCTCACCGGGGGATATGGCCAATGTTCTCCGCTAGTGGGCTTAAACTAAAACTTTTTCCACAATTGTATTTTTTAAATATTGAGATATGCCTGGCTGTGTCTCTCTGCCTTTAACTGACAGTCTCAACTCAACAATCATCTATTTGGTATTTGCCGCACACTCTTCCCAAATTCCAGGCCCTTACAACTGTTGGCTATGCGATTTAAAAACAATCCACAGAAGCTAATGATCCTCTGTAGCCGAATCATGCTTTCTGGTGTAGTAGCCTATTTTGAATGATCTTATTGATTTCTGTATAGACAGGAGTAAGCTAATTAGGCTATATCATTTTGGTGTTCCACCTATTTATTCTAACGTCTTCAAATTGCTCGTAGGAATTCGGTAAGAATGGCGCACATCGTTGCGTCCCAGTTGCATGTTCTGTTAAGATGAATTACCGTAATCTACATTTCATTTCCGTCATTCTGAGAACCGTGGGTGGACATCCTAATCAGGTTATTCAACCAATGCATATGGGTCCAGTACATTTCTTAAATGTCCAGTACATTAAAATGCTGCCGGTCAAATCTCCGCTGACACATTTTCCTAACGGAAACCCTGGTGTGTACATATTATGGGACAGCAGAACCGGTTTCACTGGAGGACATTCGGCCGCACCTGATGGTAAATTGATGTTGGAGAACAATGATGACTCCTTGTGGGATTGCGGTGAGAATTGCTTACCTGCCCATTAATAATGCTGGTGGTATGATTGGGTCTGTTGCTGGGGCAGATAGAGACCTATGGGGGTCCTTGGCTTACAGTTAGACCACTGCCCCCAGGTTAAGTACCTTGCATAAAGGGCTCTCTCTGGTCAGTGCTCTAACTGCAATGCTGAATCGTTGTTTTATGGTATATGCTGTATTCTTCAAGCTCTTGTTTCACTCAGGTTGTTCTGTTAGTATACTGCTGTACACTCTTAGAAAAAAGGTGCAATCTACAACCTTAAAAGATTCTTCGGCTGTCGCCATAGGAGAAACCTTTGAATAACCCTTTTTTAGTTCCAGGTAGAACCCTTTTTGTTTGAGGTAGAACCATTTTGGGTTCAGTCAATCTTGTGTGAAAATTGCAGTGGGCAGAGTGGAGGACAGACATACAGGCAGGCAGAAGGAGAGGCAGTGGCAGCCATGAGAGGAAGTGGGGAGGGAAGTACATTCATTTGTTCAGGAGAGATAGAGTGTGTGGGAGAGAGAGATGTTACAGAGAGAGAAAGAGATGGAAAGAGAGAGCGAGAGGGAGACAGAGAGAGAGATAGGACAGAGGGGAAAGAGCATTCAAATACCCCTGAAGTAGACAGGTGCTGCTTAAGAGTCTCCTCCACCTCTCCTGGTTCACTGACCTGGTGTCAGTTTCTGCCTGTGTCAGTCGGGGCTCCATGTCAGCGGTGTCACAGGAGAATAGGTCCCCCAGCCTCCAGTCCTGTGAGTGTCAATGAATTCCCACAATTTCAGAAAGTGTGGGGGATGCAATTCGTCAGTAGCTAAAGCCTTATTTAGAATATTTTTTATTTGGGTGACCTACTTTTGCTTCCACGCTGAACACACAATGCTGCACCATGCCGAAGACACACACCATCACCACAGAGCTGAGAATTCCTCCGTGTTGAATTCGGTTTCTCCCCTCACCGACTGCTGTTTCGCTCTCCCTCTCGTTCTCAATAATGCTCTTTCTCGTTTTCCCTCCCTCGTGTTTTACCCTCTCCACTCTATCTGTCTTACTCCCACTGCTATTTGTCTTCTCTCTGCTCTCTCTCACCCATCCACTCCGTAGAACATATATCACCTTCCTGGAGCTGACCTGTGTGTGCCTGTTCGTGCTTGCGTGTGTGCGTGTGTGTGTGTGATATCCTCCAGGTGATTTTTCTTCAGGGAAAGTTGGTGGAGGGAATTTAATTAATATCAACCGCTGTGGTACAAGGAGTGCTCCTTATATCCATCAGAATGTGGATACAGGGATCTGTCTACTGATCCCTGGGGGTGAGCGAAGGATACACACTCATGTGAGCTGAGGATAGAGTGAGAGTTTTGACCTCAATCATACCTAGGGCTGCAAAGGGTCATAAACTTTCCGGAAAATTTCTGGAATTTGACATTTTCCATGGGAAGTTAAGCCCGGAAATTTTGGGAATTTGGCTTAAATTCATTAAAAAAAGTTAGCTTATAACAGTGAACCTTTTTTTGTGGGATACACATAAGGCAATTCTAGGTCTAGTGGCATATTTTGGTTCAACTATCCCCAATTCAATGGAATTGCAACCCTCTACATGCACAGTGCATTCTTCCATCACATGTACAGTTGATTTTCAAGATCTTGCACACTAATGAGATGCTATTGAGCCCACGCTAGTACACTGTCTGAGCCAAGGACTACATGCTTTCTGGTAGGTTTTGATTACAAAACTGGGTGGGGTGAATATATTTTATATGACATGTATGATTTTTGTTAAATAGTAAATAGTAGCCTACAGCACAGTGTGTTTAAATCATTTCTATCAATTTCTGCTAGTTAGTTTTTGCTACCATGTGGGGTTTAGCTTGCTTGAGCCTGCTAACGGAGGAGTCTTAATTCACCTGTTCCCATACATGTTTCATTTTAGAACATTTATCTTACAAAGGAGTTGTTTAATCTAACTGCTTAACCATTTATCTGTTCATGGAATTGTATTTGTTGATTTTTTGCAAAGAAAAATCTAATCTTTACAGGAAAATGCCACGGGCACTATCTGATGTGTGGAGACATTTCACTGCAGCTAATGTAGAAGGAAAAGCTATGTACATTTGCAAATACTGTGCCATCATATGTGAGGAATGCAACAAAGATGCAGAATCATCTGGCCAAGTGCATAAAGTTCCCTCAGTGCTCATAACAAGCAACCTCTGACTTCTATTCCAGGTGAAAATGATGAATCAGACACCTTATCAATAGCAACAGCTCATGGTCCTCCTCGAATCAGAAGTTCTTTTGACCCAATGGAGGAACATAGTCAGAGAAATGCTGATGAATGTTTTCCTCGAGCTGTGTATGCAACTGGTTCACCTCTGATGCTCACAGGCAATGTGTATTGGAAGAGATTTCTGAATGTTCTTCGCCCAGCATACACCCCTCCAACCATACATGCTTTATCTACTCATTTGCTGGATGCAGAGTTCAACAGAGTTCAAGTGAAGGTCAAGCAAATCATAGCTAAAGCAAACTGTATTGCGATCATCTCTGATGGGTGGTCGAATGTTTGTGGGCAAGGAACAATTAACTACATCATCTCCACCCCTCAAGCAGTATTCTACAAGAGTACAGACACGGGACAACAGACACACCTGTCTCTACATTGCAGATGAGCTGAAGGCAATCATTAATGACCTTGGACAACAGAAGGTATTTGCGCTGGTGAAAGACAATGCTGCGAACATGAAGGCTGCTTGGTCTAAAATGGAGGAGTCCTAGCCTCACATCACACCCATTGGCTGTGCTGCTCATGCATTGAATCTGCTCCTCAAGGACATCATGGCACTGAAAACAATGGATACACTCTACAAGAGAGCCAAGGAAATGGTTAGGTATGTGAAGGGTCATTAAGTTATAACAGCAATCTACCTCATCAAGTAAAGTGAGAAGAATAAGAGCACCACATTGAAGCTGCCTAGCAACACCCGTTGGGGTGGTGTTGTCATAATGTTTGACAGTCTCATGGAGGGGAAGGAGTCTCTCCAAGAAATGGCCATATCACAGTCTGCTGATATGGACAGCCCCATCAAGAGGATCCTCCTGGATGATGTATTTTGGGAGAGAGTGGTAAGCATCCTGAAACTCCTGAAACCTATAACAGTAGCCATTTTACGGTTTGAGGGAGACAATGCCATCCTGTCTGATGTTCAGACTCTGCTTGCAGATGTAAGAGAAGAAATGGAAGCCTGGAGAAGACATGGAAGCCTGAGAGGAAGACAACCAAAGCTTTAGTTTCTAGACTATCAGTATGTTGAAAATGTTTTTGGGAGATGCGATGGATCATTGAGATCATTCAATATTCCATTTCTTTTGTTGTTCAATGAAATCATCCCATGCGAAGAGTCAACTCATTTAATTAAAGTTCAATTCGTAACGAAATTATTATTATTTTTCTGTTGGAAGGATTTAATCATTTGCAATTATGTCTAGTTATAAGGTAAAAGGTTTATGTTTCTGTCTCCATATGATATGGTAAATATATCCAATGCAAGAAACATCTACATTTATATAGTGTTAATATTAATTTGCATATATTTTCGTTAATTCCCATATACGCTCGTTAATTCCAATATATTTCCGTTAATTCCCGCGGAAAGTTTCCACCTCTGAATATTCCCCAAAATGTGCAACTCTAATCATACATACTAGCTTTATACTGTATGTTAGCTTGAAAGGTATATCATTATGCAGTGACATGACTGTTTGGATAATGTAGTGTGTTGGGAGGGTTATATACTGTATGATAATGTTTCTGTCATACAGTATAGTACAATCATGGCTATTTTTTAAAAAACATTTACATTTTTTATTTAACCTTTTTTGAACTAGGCAAGTCAGTTAAGATCAAATTCTTATTTACATTGACGGCCTAGGAACAGTGGGTTAACTGCCTTGTTCAGGGGCAGAACAACATATTTTTACCTTGTCCGCTCAGGGATTCGATTTAGCAACCTTTCAGTTACTGGCCCAACACTCTAACCACTAGGCTACCTGCCGCCCCCTAGTACAGAGATATAGTCCTCAGCCATGACTTGTGGGTGATTGTAGCAGTAGTGTCCATGGCAACATAGCAACTGCTAGACTATAATTTATGTGTCAGATGTCTGGAGTGTTTCCATTGGCGGCTTTCTGAGAGGTCAGACATAAATCATCATTTAATCTCAGCTGTCGTGTATTTGATGGGCACTGACCTGATTCCATCCACACGTTGACACAGTATCTATAAGCGTTCATGTTTTTCCTCAGAATTTAAGCTGGCATGTTAATGTCCTTGACTCGGTCCCTGCCTCAACATCCCCAACCTGTTGTATTCAGAGAGTTAGCAGATCCTATGGGGAATAAAACTCTACTGTGTCAACCCATATTTACTACGGTATTGACCAAAGAAGAGAGAGAGAGAGATCTTCGACTCTTGCCAATGTAATCAATGAATCCTGCCGCTCTGCCTCTCGCAATATGTCTTTGTAAATCCCAATCCATTTAGACAAAGCCCTTTAATTCACAATTCTCGGGTTACGAAGACTCTTACAGGATGGTGTGTGTGTGGAGGATGGCGTGTGTGTGCGTGCGTGCGTGTGTGTGTGTGTGTGTGTGTGTACATGTACAAATTCTGTGCCTGTGTGTCTTTTTTCGCTCAGCAGCTTAAAAGTCTAAAAAGACATTTAATCTCCTGCAGATCAAGGTGGATCATCATAGTCACACTGTAACCTGCTGTGCTCTGCATCTGGGCTGTGGGCTTAGTAGTAGAAGAAAACGCTCGATTCCACTGCTCCAGACCTTCCTTCTACTGTGTGTATATGTACAAACATTTAATCCCATTTGTGGGACTTCTTACGAGCTACATCATTATATAGTAAGAAAGCATTGGACCAAGACGCGTACTGTGTGGTAGCATCACTACTAAATGTATTATGTATTTTATGTTCCCATGTATTATTACAGCATGCATTTTATGTATGCTAACTCTTATGTAGACTAATAGCTCAGCTTTATACTATAAACCTCTTTCTGTTCCACTTCTACATTCCAGAATACTTCTGTCAATCATCAATACTGACATATTGGTGATGAAGAGCATAAAAGAAGTTGAGCTGCCATTGATGCTAAGAATGTAATTGGTCAATTTGATGTGAGAAGAAAGAGAATTCAAACAAAGAAGAACCTTGGGCCTTTTCTCTTCCTCATTTCCCTTTTGATATTTCACAACCCCTATCATTTATTTGCCTCCACTCTCTTTATTTTTGGGACAACCTTTTTCTCTCTTTCAATTAGTATTTTTGCAGTTCTTAGTGGTCTCAAAAGCTTTTGCACTGCTCAGGGTTTAAGGACAGTTGGATTTAGCAGGGGCAGGGGTGTATTCATTAGGCACCAAATGGAGGAAAACTGACTGGAGCAGGGAGGGACTTCCTGACATTGTCCAATAAGAAACACATTTTTGTTTTACGTTGCAAAATGTTATGCTGCTTCTTGCTACAGTGTGTCCTACTGAATACAACCCAGGCTTTGACCCATGCCCAAATTAACCCCAACCCAACCCCTATTGAGGAGAGAGTCTGTTGAATCCTGGTTCCTTGTTTTTACAAGTCACAGCATTGATGCCAGCAAACAAAATGGAATCTTTCAGATCATTAGGCTGCCTTTAATGACGCGGGGCTTTGAGGAATCCAGGCCTCTAGTTCTTTTCTTCTGACTCTGCCTAGCCCACATAACAGCCTGGCATCCCATTTTCAAAGCATCATTAGTTTAATAGTCCCAGCACGCACACACACACACACACACACACACACACACACACACACACACACACACACACACACACACACACACACACACACACACACACACACACACACACACACACACACACACGCACACACGCACACAGTGGCCGTGTCTGAATACCCTTACTAGCGTACTACATACTTAAACTGCATACTATGTTCTCATCGCCGCAGTATGCCACGGCCGCAACACGGTAGCATTGCATTGCATTAACCAGCCTGATAATAACTCATTTCCAATTTGATTAATTTCTCTATACTCTGAAAAGATTAGGAATGGAGTTATATGCCTACTCAGGCTGGTTATAGGCAGACTATCACATTCCACCTATACCGTAGCCATATAGCATCTATCCTATTAAATAAAATAGGACTAAAGACAGAAACAGATGATTTGGTTCCTTTTGAACATATTTATTAGTGAAACCAAAGTGCTGTAGCATGTATAATTTCAATCGAATAGCCTACGATACACACCAAAACTTTAAAAATGTTCAAATCAAAAAGCTATTGGACAGAAAAACGAGGACAGTCGGGTGAATCGCAAATTCAGAACCGCTGGTCAGCAACATAATAAACTAAAACACTGATCATTGGGAACGAGATTAGAATGTTTGCCAACGTTTGATCCATGAATTAAATAATTCAATAGGTAGCCTAGCCTACAAACCTAAAACAAGCCATAGGCTATGTTCAAATCAAAAGGCCTGATTAGCATGTAAATCAAAAATGCAGATACATCCTGAGTCCCCGGTGTAGACACATTCAGAAATGAAAATATGGTTTTGTATTGAGTTTAAAAGCTTTGACGAAGGCCAAGAGAACAAAAAAACACTTTTCAATGAGAAAACAGAAATCCCCCCCCAAAATTTTTTTCGCACACTCAAACGGACTACTATTTAGGACGCAAGTATGGGTATTCGGACACGACCACTATCTCTATCACTTTTTGAGCTGAGCACACAGGCCATCAAGCTGAAGTGAGCTACTGGCTAGTAGTGAGTCCACACCTGGATTGACCAGTCACGTCCCCTTTTTCCAGAGGAGCAGTAGTTTTTGGGCCAACTACAAATCATCCACTCTGTTTGTCAGTTAGCCTAGCTTCTGTCCTTCAGGCTGCTCATGTAGTCCCTCCAATTAAAATACATTCAGGTGTTTAATGAAGAGGGTGGAGAGTGATGAGAAATGATGGGGAGCTGGAATAGAAAGTTAATCTATTTTCCATGTTCAGTGCAACTTTACAAGTGTTTGAGTGAGAGTAGAAAGAAGAAAACTCACGCAATGGAAAATATAGCCTCTGTAGCCTGTAGGCTACCCTGTATATTCTGTAGGCTACCCTGTATATTATGTAGGCTGCCCTGTATATTATGTAGGCTGCCCTGTATATTCTGTAGGCTACCCTGTATATTCTGTAGGCTACCCTGTATATTCTGTAGGCTACCCTGTATATTCTGTAGGCTACCCTGTATGTTCTGTAGGCTACCCTGTATATTCTGTAGGCTACCCTGTATATTCTGTAGGCTACCCTGTATATTCTGTAGGCTACCCTGTATATTCTGAATATAAACAAATTTACAGCACTGTACAGTTTTACTACAACAATAAACCCCTTTCAAAGTACGGCCCCTTAGTTTTCATAATTAAGAAAAAGGATTGTAAAGTGTATTTTTATAGGCCACAGTATATAACAGTCTTTGTGGTTCAAAGGCCACATCTTTAAACAGTGTACGGTATTGATCCTGGTTGCTTTGGCTAGTGATATATGTCTCGCAGGAAAAAGGCTTTCTCCAAAGTGGGGAGAGTGTGGTTGATTTGTGACTGAGGAGATTAAGATGTTAGGTAACACACACACACACACACACACACACACACACACACACACACACACACACACACACACACACACACACACACACACACACACACACATATATATATACACACACACACACAGACACACACACACAGACACACACACACACAGGCACACACAGACACAGACACAGACACACAGACAGACAGCCAGCCAGCCTTGTGGAACACAGCTGAATGAATGAATTAAAGTTAGTCACTCTTTCTCCCATGTAGAGCTTCAGCCGCTCGATATGTCTGCTTCGTTTTCAGTCTGGGTGGGAAACTGCCTTGTCATAACTCGGCTGTGTGTCGTGGCACACCTTCCCCATCATGCATCATTCCCAGAGCACTCATAACCCCTTGTTGTTTATCCCTTACATATACTGTACGTGCAGATTTTGAGATAAGTTTGAAGAGTAGATCGGTGTAGAGCTGCCAGGGGTCTGGCCCTTTGTTTCGCAGTCGAAGACAGATGGAGGCAAAGGGGAAGTAAGTTTGATCGCGTCTTGTTTTCATCCTCACGTCAGACATCACATTTCGTGCTGTCAAGAATGCATTGTGAATTCAGACAAGGTTGGTCACATTGTCCTTAATTCCAAATAAGGTGTTATGGAATTGGTTATTGTGTGTGTGTGTGTGTGTGTGTGTGTGTGTGTGTGTGTGTGTGTGTGTGTGTGTGTGTGTGTGTGTGTGTGTGTGTGTGTGTGTGTGTGTGTGTGTGTGTGTGTGTGTGTGTGTGTGTGTGTGTGTGTGTGTGTGTGTGTGTTTAGTCAAGGGGGGTATTTCTTTCTTATCTGATCTCCCTGTCCGTGAATAATCTTTCGATGTCATCAGTGGCTGGTTACCATAGTGAAACGCTGCGGAAGCCGTTCTCTGACATTCATTTAGGATGTAATGAAGATGCAGTGCGCTATTAATTTAGCGCCATAAAAGCAACACATGAATTGCCAGACAGGTAGAAGGCCTGAGTGCAGTAATGAATTACCAGATGAATAATGAATAATATTGCATGAAGCTTTCCAGCTTGGGGAATAGCAATCACGTATTATCTCACTCCTAACTCGCGGGAGATCTCGCATCGGTCCAATCGCTCAGGTATGTTATTGGATTACCCACTAGGGCTTCCACACCTGCATTTCTGTGTATCACACCAACCTACCCTCAACACACACAGACAAACTCAGACAAACTCAGACACACACACACACACACACACACACACACACACACACACACACACACACACACACACACACACACACACACACACACACACACACACACACACACGCACACATACAGGCGATCAAGCACAGGCCGACTCTAATTGATCTGTTTTTTCTTATTTAGTGTAACGCAATTAGCTAATGGGCTGGCCTTTTAGCAGGCAGCAGGCAAGCAGTACGAGGAGAGATTTGGAAGCGTTCCCCCCGGAGTTGATGAACGACCACAAAGCAGAGGCGGGAAGCTTGGAAATAGAAAATAGCCCCAGCTATTTTATAACGCTATAACGCGTGTCTCATTATAACGCTGGCGTGTCCCCTACTTAGCGGTATGTGTGTGTGTGTGTGCGTGTGTGTGCGTGCGTGTATGTGTGGTGTGTGTGTGTGCATGTGTGTGTGCGTGCAGGCTTGCTTGTGTCTGCTTTACGACAGAGCCGTGGGGTAATGGAGCCTTGTCCTTCACTCAGCACTCCACAGTACACAGTTTGCTATGTGCTGATGGTGATTATTAAATACTCTGACAGGAGCGCTGGACTAAAGCAGTCGGTGACCATGACACACTTCCTCTCTCCCTTTTTCTTTTCCACAAATTGCCATTTCTGTTCTTTTCCTCCTCAGCTTATTATCTCTTTCTCTCTCTGTCTCTGTCTCTCTGTCTCTCTCTCTCTCTGTCTGCTTGGTTTTGTTACTCTGCTCTTGTCTTCCCCGGCTAAATGCATGGGTTCCCTTGCTCTCCCGTCACTCCCAGCTGGAGTTCAGCCTCCCAGCTGGTTCTGCTATAAGCCTGAACAAGCTTATCCCACCAAGATGTCTGTGAGATAAAGGAGTCCGTTCACAAACGCTCTTCCTTAGGGCAGTAAGGCTTCGCGGTGTTAGGGGAGAGAGCACATTTAGGACCTGTGGACGCTCTCTGATCTATGTTTCCTACGGGCAAGGAGCTCATACTAAATTATACACATTCTCTCCATCTCTCCCTTTCTCTCTCTCTCTCTCTCTCTCCCTTTCTCTCTCTCTCACTCGCTCTCACTCTGGAAGCATTTGAAGATCATAGATAGCGTTCGAGAGTATGCGGTCTAATGAAAGTCCAGGTTCAGCTTGAAGTCTTCTAATCCCCAAGTTAAAGCCTTTTCCTTCTTTCGCTTCTCATCTCTTACATACTCTTTAGTTTTCCTCTCCATACGTGATACCTGGGACAGGAGTAGGGACAATGTGCTAGAAGGTAATAACCAATGAAAACGGCTCTGTCGCGGCTCTGAAGCTGTCGAATAAAGGCTCCATTCGACTCTTTGATGCTCCATTATCCTCATTCCCACTCACAAACGTGGATGAGTTGTTTCCACCCCCCCCCCATCGTTTTAACTCTTCATGAATATGGATGCATATTTTAGTTCTCTCTGATCATCCATGCTTGCAAAGTGGTCTAAATGACAAAATAAAGATTTTCTAATGTGATTTCTGTTGATTGATGGCTCACAACCTGTCAGTGGGTTTTGTAGATGTACTGTGGTGAATTCATCTACCTGATGACATTACCATCTCTAGGAGGGCTGCTAAATTATATTGTATGTAGCTCCCAGCCAGTGTGATTGACGGGCTTAAATCACAGTCCATTATTGATTGTTTTTTCCTTGAAGCCTCCTCATTTTTATGTGAGTTTGTGGGGTAATATTGTCATTCTGGGGGAAAACTCAAGGCAGCCAACACATTAACACCCCGGGAAGTAGCCAGGCACAGCTGGAGGCAGAGGTGTTGGAACCAAATTTCTCTCTTGGAAAAATACATTCATTTCCAAGGTGATTTTCACCACAGTAAGTGATGCACTAATGGATACTAGCTTACTGTTAGGCTATTCACATGCTTCTTCCTTAACACTGTCGAGTGCATGTCCCCAAGAGGCTGATATTGATTTATTGTCTGCGTCGTGTTCGGTATTGCATGTACTGCACGGGTTTATTCACTGGCCGTTTCTCCTTCTCCCTCAGTCCACAGAAAATCACTTGGGGGTGCGTCTCAACTGGCAACCTATCCCCTATGTACTGTACGTCTAAAGTAGTGCACTATGTAGGGGAAAGTCTGCCATTTGGGATGCATCCTTGGTCAAGGACAGGTAATTGCTGACTTCACAAAGGGATGTTTTCCTTCGATCCCCCTGGAGGCCCGGACAGGGAATGTATCATTGTAGTTTTGTTACAAATAGGATTATTGCACAATGATAGCCCCAAAAAGTTGATATTTTGTTTAATATGCGTGGAGACTTAGGCTAAAGCAAGTAATTTCGGGCTAGTTCCGGGGTGGAGACCTGTGTACAGTTCAGTAAAACTCTGCAGAAAGCTAGCATGGATGGAGTTGGTTTTCTAGAAACTGGGCCAGCTGCCACCCTAACAGGAAGCTGTTTTATCATAGAATGACAGAAGCCAAGTGGTAGATGTCATATTTAGTGTGTACAAATGTGGTACAAATGAATGGCACTGCAATGTGTGAGGGTGTGAGCGTGCGCATGCTCTCTCTCTCTCTCGCTCTCGCTCTCGCTCTTGCTCTCGCTTTCTCTCTATCATATCTCACTCGCTCACTTAAGCTCAAAAGCACCCACATTCCCCACATGCAGAGTTCTAGGAAAGTAAGAAATCAATAATTTGTGTCCCATCTATCTCTTTGTCACTGCCAGCCAACTCCTCTCTTAGCCTCCTCCCTCAACCCGCTCTGGTTCCTCTTTGCTGCGATGCAGACAGTGGCCCGGCGGACAGGGTGGGCATGATGCCCGTGACTTTGGGCTCCAGCTGGAGCGGGGCTGTTTAACATGGGGCAGACGGGCCGATCTATCACTCCATTAGAGACCGAGGGCTCTGCTGATTGGGCCTGCTCAGCCTCGAATCGCTGCCATCACGACCCCTCATCCCTCCCTCCCCCTCACCAAGGTGATGGATGAGTTGCAGAAGTACTGACTAGCGGACACACACAGCCGTATAGGCAACACACATGCACACGCATAGCACAGATGCACCCATACACACATGGACAGATGGAAGCACAGACGCACACACTCACACACATAGACAGGCACACAATCACACTCACCCACAGACAATCACACAATTACACACGAAAACACAAAGTGCCTTTACAGGCTCATCACAAAGTGCCTCACAGGCTTGGTCTGGCGTGTGCTAGCTAGGGATTTGGCAGATGTCAATCAAATAGTGTTTAAATGGCAAGGCTTTATTACCTGCGAGATGGGTCATTTGTGAAGATCGTGAATAGGTTCATGGTCATTCTTGCAGTGACATTTACTTTAGCGAATAGCCTGAAGAACACTCCATCACTGAGATGGTGGAAATTGGAAAATAATCCTTGACTTACACGATGGGATTTGCGAGCGATTTGAATGGCTTTTACAACAGGCGTATTAGTTATATGGTTGCTGTGTTCAAGGTAATTGTGGGAATAGTCATTGTGATGGTACTCCACATTCCACATGATTATTACAGAAAATGCATATCTTTACTGCCAATTACCATAATGGCCTGTGTTATTCCCCATTCTATTTTACATCCTAGAAATGGATGATTCAGTTCATGCTAATGGCAGGGTGAACATTTTAAGCCAAAGTGATCCCAGTGGTCAAGCTCTCTGTTCTGAAACACACTGTCTGACTACCTGTGTACATGGCAACTTGGAAAGAGAGAGAGGGAGAGATAGAGAGGGATTGGAGATGAAGGAAGAGAACTGTGGCATATTTGTTTGGATTTTTCCCACAATGCGTTGAACAAGACGACATCTGTCGAGCGCGTCTACCCATGATGCACTGGGACCTCTGCCTTTGGCCGCCTTTCCTCTCTCCTGTCGGTGACATTTAAAAGAAAATAGAAACGAACCTTTAACTAAGTCAAAGTATGATTATTCTACCCACAGCTCTTTCAGTTTGTGTTAGGTCTTGTTGGTTTTATATCCTTGAAATAATCTGTATTTTAGACATTTGAAAGCTGGTTATTTAGACAGGGGTCTCCTGGGAATTCTTGAGCAATTACAAAGTGCTGATATATTAACTCATCTGATATTTAGCAAGCTAGCAGGCTATATGATTTCCAATGGAGTTTCTCACAGGGCTAGCGCAGGTCGCTAACACAAACATATGAAGGACATGCTACCCAACCCAATACCCCAGTCTGCCTCTAAAGTGACCTTAGCGGTAGAGGTGTTCAGAGAGGAGGCAGGAGACAGAACTACCAGTAACCTCTGAAGTGGGTTTATTTACATGTGCCAAAGAACTTTGTACAAAACAAAGACAACGATGAACAAGACATCTACATTTTTCTCATTTAGCAGACGGCCTCACTGGGAGCGACTTCCAGTGCATACATTTTCCTACCTTTCTATTTTGTTTTGTCCCCTGTGGGAATCGAACCCACAACCCTGCCGTTGCAAGCACCATACTCTACCAACTGAGCCACACGCCAACGAGGACTGTTTTATACTGTGGCTCATTCTGCCCTCTCCGGACTAAACCAACCAGGTAGGGGTTTGCCAATGATCGTCAAAGTAACATTTTATCACATTTCATCAACAAACAGTCTAAATATATAAGTTACTATTGCAACATAGTTCCAATTAATCACTCAGCATATTCAGAAATAGCGATTTAAACACACTTCCTCTACTCTGGGTGAACTGAGGGGGGAGTCCCGGAACAGACTCTCCCCCTCTAACACAACAACAGAAGATGCTCCTGGAACAGTTAAATGATTCGTACCGAACCCCCGGAGAATGTGTTGTATAGTATGTGTGTAGTGCAAATGTCTGATTATACGGCAAGCACAAATACAAGACACGGACTGACACCAGCTCGGTGCCAGGCTGTCATGGTAAAAGAGGTAGGGGAGGTTTGGGGGGCATCCGCGGGGACCATGCTTTGTTAGCCTGTAATTACATTTGAGGCCTCTGGTGGAGAATGAGCGTTGTTTCCTCCCCAGTCCACTTACACGCTCATCAGCTCTACTAAGCGAATCCAATGCACCTCAGTTCTCTACGGCCAATTTCTCCACCAACCGCCATGCTCATTCTCCTCACTCTCCTCCGATCCCTCTCCCATCAACCTAACAGCTTTGGGAGGTAGAGAGGCCAATTGTGTACCAGAATGAACCCCATCACGACCTAAAATAAGGGACATGATGCCCCTTTCCTTCAGTTTCGATACATTCTTCTGTCAGGTCACCCTTTCTCCCCCTTTCTCGCCCCAAATTGATTTTGTTTTCCTGTCAGCATAAGTACTCTTGACTGGAAAAATCACTCTGCCCCTAATGATATCAATCAGAGCCAATCAGAGCCTTGTGTTTTGAAGGCATATGCTATAATGAAGCCTTAATGAACCCCTTTTAGGGTAATCGTGTCTTCTCACCGTTCTGAGCGCGATGGCACTGATCGAGTTAACCTGTCTCCGTGTGTTAGCTCAGTGGGGGGCTGGAGGACAGAGACTGCTGCATCAAAGCCGAGTGTTAGCTGAGACTCCATGGTGGCGGCGACTAAGCGTGATTGGGCACCGTGCCACCACCGTCCACGGGGCTTCCTTTCCCTCTCAGCCAGGCTTGGCTCCTCGCCGGAGCCTCGCGGTCTGGTCCGTCTTCTGTGCTCTGGCGTTGGAGTGGGACGCGGTGTGTGATAGACGCCCCGGGGAGAAAGCGCTTTCATGTCGGCCCAAGTCTCCCTCCTGCAGGCGTGTCACTGCACAGCGGCCTGATTTTGACCCCGTAGTTTGCACTTTCTTCCTGGGTAATTAACGGTCAAAAGCACACTGGTAATTCCCAAGGTTTATCGCTTAGTTTCAGTATGAGTATGTATGAGTATCAGTAAAGTATGAGTAAAGACGTCATGCTCGAGCACACCCACACATTTAGGGATGGCAGTTGCTTATTGAGTGTGAGTGTGTGTGTGCGCGGGCGTGCGTTCGTGCTCCCAAGCGCGTGTGTTCGTATTGAAGTTGTAATTGGAAAGTTATATACCCAGGTACAGTGCTTGTCTGGTTGCAACACAATAAGGCCACTCTAATTGCTGCTCAACGTTGTTCTTGTGAAAGCGACATATTTTTTATTCCACTCCATTTAGCCCAATCGGCTAATCATTCTGTCTCTTTCTTTCCCTTTTTTTTCCCGCCTTTTTAGTTTGAGGCACCGGCTAAGTCGTTTTCTATCTGTGTGTGCTAATTGGAATCCTTAGATCAATGGCAGATTTGCCCTAGTACTAAGAGAACTGTGCTGAAATAGAGAGAGGAAAGGGAGAAGAGAATATGAGAGGAGAGTAAGGGAGGAGAGAGTAAGGAAGGACAGGAGAGGGGAGAGCAAGGAAGGACAGGAGATATAGGAGAGTGCAAACTATAGTAAAGTGACATTCAGACGCTGGGCAGGTAGACTCATTGTGGCACGTCTGTCACCACAGGCTGGGTACACAAGGGAGCTGCCAAACTATAGCCACACGCAACACAAACGCACACACACAAGCAGACGGACTCCCCTCACAGATGCTTTCAGACACTTTGGCCCCCGCAGGACTTATTTATTGACAGATATTGGGTAAACATTGCTTTGGCTGGATTGATCAATTGCCAGTGTGGGAGGCATCTTGGCTCTGTGGTTGTCACCGCGGGCATGCAACTAATGCAAGGTGACCACAGCCTGCACCACGTGCAGGACAGGGGACAGCAGCCTTATTCAGGACGGCAGAGGCAACAGCGCCAGGAATTGTCCTGACAAAGCTGGACTTCTTTCTGTGAATGACAGAACAACTGCTAATGCCACTCTGTCAGCCTGGTCATACCTGCATGTTTGTTGTTAATGGAGGTAAAGTAGGGGACCTTCAAAGGGCAGTGTGATCATGAAGGCACATGTGTCCTAGCCTTGTTTTGTGTGCGAGTAAAGTGTGTCACTATATGCGTGACAGTTAATCAAGTTATACTTTTCTGTCCTTGGTATAATGATTTTGTTTGAACAGGCCTACAACTTACCCAGTTTGGTACATTCTGTACGGACGTTTAGCCAGATCACAATGCGTGGTGTGCTCTTGCCACTTCAAACTACAACACTAATACGTTCGTACACACCCCTCCCTGTTACACCCTGAGGTTGTCTCAGTGTGTTCCTCTGCTGGAGAGTAGCCCGTGTTTTTGTCTGACCTGTCAGTTTGGAGCATATCGGTTGGAGAGCCTCCGATGCGACAGACAGCTGTCAGTCCAGTCCTACTGTGCCTCTGCTGAAGCGTTAGCTGTCAGGGTCAGAGAATGCCTCAGAGAACAAACTGCCCTCGCTGCCCTAAACCCAGACACGACATACAACACCTCTTTAGAACACATCACAAAGACGCTCCTTTTATTAGCCTGCGCAGGCCTGGAACGTTAGCTTTGATGTTGTGAGCCAGCATCTGCCCACCTGACTTTGGTTAGCTACTTTGTAGCATCAGGCTAATGCCAGAGGGAGACCAACTGATTAAGCAACCCCACCAACGGAGAAAAGCGCTGTTATGGTGTATATTTCATCTGACAACGCTGACAAATGTGTTCTGTTTGGAAAGGATATTGGTCTCACACATAAGAGTGGATGAGAGAGTTCAGAGAGACCACCCTCTCCCTAAATGACGTGGGTGCCTTTGCTCTCTTGCACTCCCCCCTTCTCCCCTCCTGTGCGCCTCTTCATCTAAACGCTAGGCTAACAGTAACATTTAGTTAGCATCAAAAGGCCAGGCTCGATGCAATATCCATGAGCAGTGACATTTGTACGGGGATCCCTCAGTTGACCCAGGCCTTTCCAGTGGGGTTCAGGCAGTATCAGACGGCATTGCTCACCAGCATGTTAGTCACGCTAACGCTGCTTAGCGTCACACTATATTAGCTACCATGTGCCAGTCCAATAGCATGTTAGCTAGCTAGCATATGCTAACACCACTCTTCCACATACCATGTTAATGCTAACACTACTCAACCCCACAATCCCACAGCCACTCCACAGAGATCTCGGAGTGAAAAAAAACACACAGGCAGAAAAATAGAGGATGAATAAGTAAACCCTCTCTTTTCAATTCCCCTCCAGCCCTTCCCCTTCATAGGACATATCTCCAAGTGACACAGTGCGAATGAGCTGGAATTGTATTTCTCTACTTTGGCCAAGTTTTATGCATTCATGTGAAACGATAGGGTTGTGGAGCTGCTCGGGCCTCCAGTCCAGTAGTAACCTTGGCGATATACCGTGTACTGAGGGGAAAATGGGGTCAGATATTTATTAAATAGTGTAGTGCAACTTCAAATTAATGCCAGGCATTGGCCAAGGGCTACTGACCACAGGTTGGCCAGCTCAAACCCCAGGTGTCAAAGTTACAATTCTGTGCTCTCAAGCAAGACACTAGTGTAGCGTCGCCTCAGTAGTCACCCTGCAGTACTGTATAAATTGTAGAGCACATGAGCCTTATCCAAGTTGTTCAGTGTGTGTGTATACTTTACTTTGTTATTCGTATAACAACTGATGCTTACTACACCTATCTATTTCTTCAGGCAACAAATTCATTGTATTTTTTTGTCATTTTCTTTCTCTACGTTGCATATTGACAGAAGGTATTCACCTATTGAAACGGTATGTATTGTTGATTTGTGTATCGTCTCTAGAGAGCTGAGAGTTATGTTGATCTGTGTCGGCCTGGGTGACAGAGTGGCAGGATGGATGGCCTCCCCGTTGAGAAAAAA
This sequence comes from Salvelinus alpinus, assembly GCF_045679555.1. NCBI lineage: Eukaryota > Metazoa > Chordata > Actinopteri > Salmoniformes > Salmonidae > Salvelinus > Salvelinus alpinus. Next base: position 16,595,599 of record NC_092120.1, read on the forward strand.
ACGGAGGGGAATCGCTGCGTTTTACCCAGCCGACATCGAAGACAGACGGAGTTAGCGCGGCCTGAGCAGAAACCATAGCAACAGTGTGTGCTCTGCAACCAGGAAACTAGTAAGGCCAATCGGAGGAGGGATGCATGTTTCTCACGTATGGCACTTTGTTTCTGAGGAGCACTCACAGGAAATAATGGAGTGGAGGAGGATCCCAGCTGGGAGGATGATGTGTCTGGAGGGTGATGACTTCATACAGTGTGAAAGAACCGAGAGCTGTAGTAGTTATAGGTCCTTGGCAACCTGACACTTCCTTGGCAACAACCATTAGTTAAATGGAGTTTGACTGACAAGAAAGGTTGAGGTTATCACTAATTGCTTCAAGGAAATGCTTCGAGGTGTGTTTGTGCGTCCAACTGAAACTGAAACTGAAACCGTTGTTTGATCGTTTGAGTTGTGAAGCGTTGCAAGGGATGTGGATTTGATCCAGGTTGGCCCAGTCATGTCTGTTGTTTCGCAGTACGTTCATGTGAAGAAGAGAGATTATTTGAGCTGTGAATGTGCTATGAATGTAACCATGACTCTGAAGCAGGTGCAAATGAGATGTCACCCAAATGCCCTTTAGGTGTCTCTATTAGTAATATAGAATGTGGAGATAAAACAGAAATAACCTCTGCAGACGGCAGACTGCTATTGGAAAAGAAAGGTCATCAGGCTAGACAAAACCAGTAGTGGTTTACATAGCGTAGTCATCAGATTCAGATATGGAGCACACACCTTTAATGTAACCCTCGAAGCAGCAAGGTCACAGGGTCGGTCAAATACAACGTGCTGATGCAGCACTGATAGGGAAAAGGAGCAGATTGCAGCATGCTCGTGTCGCCAACCTGCAGCGAACCCGTTGTGTTTATTTTTACGAGGCATTCAGTGCATGTAAATGTTTCACATCAGGTCTGGTATTTTTAGACTCCAGTTCCACACCGTGGGTAATAGAATCATATATGACCCGTGTCTTCCCTTTCTTGTCTTTTTGTGGAATCACGCCTGCCATTAGCTGTCCACAGGTCTGGGCGCAGATGTTCTCCTACCGCGTCTGTGGCAGTTTACAGGAGCGCATGCATTCAATGTGCTAAAAACTCTCCGTCACCTCTTGTTCTCATTCTCTCCTCCCCATCTGTGCCTGTCCACACAACTCTCATAGCTAGGGGAAGACAACTGTTAATGGCTTGCTGCACCATGCGAGCAGACGGGTGCGCCGCTGTCTGAATTCCCACCCACTCAGACCAAGGCATTGCGGCTCTTTACATCTATGAAATCAAATCAAAGTTTATTTGTCACGTTCACAGATCAGCAGATGTTAAACCAGGTGCAGCTAAATGCTTTTGGTGCAATAGCAAAATCCGTCATCTATGACGGTATACTATGACAATAAAACTGTAGCTATGTTTTGTGTATGTCTTTATGGATCCATTTCATGAGCTTTTAAAAAGTTATAGCACAAACCACCAGCCAGATGAAACCTGCTCGTTGTCTGTCATTTCGGGAGGTAACAGATCGCAACTCCCTTTGAAGAGCTGTGAAAATGGTGTTTATTGAGAGTTTTCACTTTGCCATTTTTGGGGTGGAAATGAACGCCTTTTAAGGGGATTGAATGGTTGTTATCTGAGGCGTCCAGCCCCATCAGTGTGTTAAGTTGCCTGTTCAAATGTATATGGGGAGTGAGTGATTCCACTCAACAGTTAGCGGGTAGATTACATACAGTATTTGTCAGTCAAAACTGGCGCTAACGGCAGCGATATAACACTTCAGTTGCATGAATATATAAATCAAGAGATACATCACTTAGGATCAAGTGGATGACCGCCACAGACTTGATACCCAGGTGTTACAGCGCCTTATTGTCCCCCCTGTCACACACTCTCATAGAGGATACTATATACACAAAGAAAAGTCATAGTTAAGACTGTGATTTATCTTGGACAATCACGCATCGTCAGATCTTCTCATTATAACAAACCACCCCACCCCCCGACACACACACACCGTTATAAGTGTGACCGTATCCTCTCATGCCGCTTTGATGAGGCAGTGCTTTGAAGCCAGTACTACTGTAAATCAGCTCCGTCCTATTTCTCTGGTTCTGTAGCAGCCAGTGTATAGTCCAAAGAGAACCCGCATTTGATCTGCCTGTTCTTGGTCTCTTAGACAGGCCAAGCTGCCTCTGTTCCCCCTCTCCTCTTCTGCTTTGTGTCCAGGAACAGGCTCTACCCTCCCACCGCCACCACCGCTCTGCTCTACTCAATCTCATTACGGAGCATACTCAATCCCCTGGTTCTTTTGTCTCTCCCTGGCTACACACATTCAGCATGATCAACAGGTCTCGGGTTTTCTTTCTTCCCTGTTTACAGTGTGCTGAAGTAATCATGCAGAAACCTTGAGAAATACTGTTTGTGTACAGGTATTGTGTTTGAATACTCAAAGAGAGACTGTCTGGCTGAGACTGTTATGTCTGTTAGCCTATTTGCAAACTCTGAACATTACAGAAATACTAAGAAATGCTGTTGTTAATACATGTTGTTTTTTGCAGATTTTTCTGCATTCTGTTCTTGTCATTGAGCTGTTGCTAACCTTGGAATAGAAAAGTATTATTGACAAGTTTTATGCAGGTCTAGTGCACTTTGCCTTAGTTCAGTCTTATTTTTAACGAGACTCTCCAGATTTTAAGCGTCTCTCTGTGTCTCATCTCCTCGTCTCCCTCTCTGTGTCTCATCTCCTCGAGGAGGACACTAGTTAGTTTCCATCTCCGTCTGCCTCTGGAGCAAGTCGACATGTACCCAGTGTCCTCTCCTTCCAGCTAGGGCTGTGAAGAAACTGTCACATCCTTAAAGAGAAATGAACCTGACATCCTCCAACCTCTATGGACGCTCCACATCCCATCACCCCCTGTTTCCCTGCCAACGCCACTGTAACCCCAGCGATGGGGCCGAGCTAGACGACCCAGCCGGCGGATGGATGGAGCTCACAGCTGTATTATTGATGGATCGGAAGTCTGGGCGAGCGGTGGTGCGTGATGGTTCGTCTGATGTAAGGAGGGCGCCGTGCCAGCTGATACGGATACATCGGGGTTCCTAATATTGTTCGACTTTCGTAGAAAGGTTGGTGGCTGGTGATAGAGCTTGTGATGGTGTTGTAGTGGTAACTGTGATAACTGGATAGCTATAACCTCCTGTCTGTGTAGGAGTAATACACTCTGTTTGGGTTCTCCAGGAACCTTCACATGGATGGTAGGAGTTGATTCAATGTGACTGCCGGCTCACTTCAGGAGAAATAACACATTCCTTTCAGGTGTAGTTGAGGTGTAGTAAAAAAGTGATTTATTTTTTATTCCTGCAACCACCAAAACTGTAATTTACACATATTCCTATATGGGAATTCAAACACATTTGACTGTTATGCGTCTATATTGGTGGGGAATGCAAGCAATGTAAGTCAGCATTGTAACTAACACTCACTTTCAAACCGCCCTTCTCAAGACACAAGACATAAGGCAGTATACAGTGCCACTTGGTGGCTGAGGCTATAACTTCGCTGAATCTACATCTACAATACTATATCTACTCTAGGTGATGATTGATCGTCTACGCGAGCTTCAATCAGCTGAAACGTCCAATCCCCCTTCAGAGACTTAAGTTATTTAGCCTGGCATCTTTTCATAGGCACAGTATGCCTTCCATGGCGTGGTAATTCGACTATAGGGAACATAAAAAGCTCACTGCCGGCTTCCCCGGGATAACGCTGGAGCCGAAACCTCTGTAATTGCATCATGGCGGCGCAACAAAGACAAGGCATGACAGCCGCGTTATACCCAGCAAACAAACTGTGAAGTTATTTCGATTACCTCCACTATGTTGGCTCAGAGTGGGGGAACCATAGAACTTTGTGGAACCGTGGAATCATGTTCGTCAGGCACAACGATTCCGTTACCGAGAATAACGTTGGGAGACTGTCCGTCACCGTGAATAACACTACTGAGAATAACATGGGCAGATGAATGTCATTTACTATTCGTTATAATGTAAAGTGTTCCGAGGATTTCAGAGCAGACGATCGCTTTCCGGTTGTTTGTTTCCCAATGGGGTTCAGTGTGGAATTCTTAACCATGTCCGTGTTTTCCCCCCAGAGAAGTCTTCATATCTTATTCACTTGATGACCTCATTTAACGCTCCCTCTCGGTCTCAGGCGATGCCACTCAAATTATACACATCATGTTCTAGTTCAGACGACGTCACGGCGAATGGAGACGCATGGGGGGCTTCATGCTGCTAGTCAGCAGACGCTCTAGATACATTACAGTACATCTGTGTCACTGTGTCACCTGTGTCAGTTCAGACACTCATGCTCGAGGCACATGTGTTAATCAATGCTACTGCAGAACGCATTAAAGTGAAGAACATGTTGTTTTACCTCTGCTCTGTCAGGCAAATAACTGTCGATATCTTGGAAGTTTACAACTGGACTTTTTAAATCACTTTTCATTTTGTATTAGTATCACACGGGAATCGAGTCAGTGATGACACAGCCTTAAGCCGTAATCAGTCCCTTGGTGTAGACTACATGCTTTGGAAATACAGGATTCCATTACAAGCTATGATAACCGCTTTAGAGAAACTAGCTTCACTTCAAAGCTAAGTGTGATATGATCACGATTTGGAGACAAGCTTCACTTATCCAATCTTTCCCAGAAGCATTCCGCTGGAATTACCCAGCCAGTATATGTTCGTATTATCAATAGTGTAGGGCATTTATGGATTGGGTCCAACTCAAGTACCTAGCTCAAATGTATATAGCTTCATCTCTTACCGCATGCAACTTCAACCTCCTAACATTGAAGATCCAATGCAATTCCAGGGCCTGTATTCATGAAGCGACCTATAGTAGGAGTGCTGATCTAGGATCAGGTCCCTCCTGTCCATGTAATCCTATTCACCATGACAAATAAGGCAAAATAGTGGCACTCCTGCTCTGAGACCATCCAGTTCCCTAACCTGCATACTCCTCCGCTTCTCCTGCGGTCAGCCGTGTTGAAATGAAGAATGGAATCGATGTGCAGGAAATGTGTGTCTCTCTCGTGTCATGAAACTGACAGAGACGGAAGGGGTCTCTGTTTTATCTTTGGACAGTGGTGAAAAGAAGCGTGGATAAAAGTACGTGTTCCATTTCCCTGGCTTTGTCGTAGTGTATCAATCAAAGACACATGACAGAGATTTACTAAGTGCGAATCAAAGTCGGCACCTATTTAAAAAATATATACTTGAATGGAATTAAACAATGAGGACAGAACAAAAAGTTACTAGCTAGTAAAAAGAATAAGATCTGGAGATAAAGAATAAATACACGTTCGTAGCTTTCGTTTTTGGTGTTCTTTGCACCTGGTGCGAACACTTAGTAGATCGAGCTCATGGTCTGTGCTTCTCTTCTAAAGACTAGTAGTATTTACAAGACTCCCAGACTGTCCATAAGAATTAATGGTAAAACCATCAGACGCTAATAATGATGTAAACCGCTGGGATAGAGGCAAAAACCAGCCGGGACAGACCGCCGCTTATAAGAAATCGACCGATTGTTCCAGTTAAATCCTACTGAGCAAATTAGATTCTTATCAGGGCAGCGCCGTAGTATTACAACCCAGATATCTGGCAGCAGGCACCCAGCAGCAGGCTTTCAATCATGTGTGCTGTGCTTTGTGCATTTCTCTCTTTCACACACACACCTTGTAAGATGAGAGAAGGCTGCTGAGAGCACTGTGCTAATTCTGGCCAGGATGTCGTCTGATGCCTAATGTTGAGTTTCGAAGATGGGTAGCACATGCCAGTATCTTTCCCTCTGGCCATTTTCTTTCTAGCTAATCAAGCTACATGTCTAATAGCCCTGGTATACATGCTACAATTCAGTGGTTCACCATGTACTGGCACTTCTTATACCCTGGCCTCAAGGGTCTTACTCAGCTGTGCAATTCCAACTAGCAGAGCACAGATCATCCACTGTAACATGTTTTATCTTATCTCTTATCCAGAGCAATTAGGGTTAAGGGCTTTGCTCAAGGGCACATCAACAGATTTCCCCCCTAGTTGATTCGGGGATTCGAACCAGCAACCTTTCGGTTACTGGTCCAACCCTCTTAACCGCTAGGCTACCTGCCACCTTTACGTTGTGGTGACGTGGGCAGTTTCTAAACATTGGACCACACAGAGGTCACGCGCAAATAGTGTGTCTGATTCTGAACGCCCCTATAGGATTGCAGAGCAGCCTCTGGGTATTGTATAACGGCAGAGAGAACATCATGACATAGCCAACTCTAACCTTGGCAGAGGAGAACGGTCGCCTTACATAAAGATGTCACAGGAACAACCAACCAGGCTCCGAACATTGTGTTTTCACAGGCTTTGTCTGGTCGACAGGTCCTCCTCTGACCTCAATGATCTCCTAGATTAGGTCCCCGTTTTCAGGACACTGTGTGACACCGAGTGACACTGTGAGTGACGCGCGGACAGAGCAAAGGGTCAACTCAGTCAAGGCCTTTCGGAACTGAGGCCCGGCAGCCCGGTGCACGCCAGAGAAAAACAACATATGGGGGTTATGCTGGATTGGGCTGGGTGAGCGATCCAAGCGGACAGCTTCGGTCTCCTCAGCCTTTTTACAGCCTTTTAGTCAGCTGCTACCCTGAGTAAAAGCTTACCACAGATGGAGGAATGAGACAGGAGAGGAAACGTGGTTAAAAAAAGGATATGTTTTTGTCCTGGTGGGGTATTGGTGGATTGTGAAGGTCAGAGAGGGTGTTTTGGGCTCGGTTTTCATCACGCACAGCTGGCGAACAGGAATAATTCATTCATCCACGGTCGTAAAAAGCACAGCTTTTTTTAAGTGTTCACAAGGAGGTGCAAAATTTGAGTCGTAAAAAAAACGATAATGGACCAGTGCCATAGGGCAAGCTTGGCATTATCAGGCCTCAGATAAGGGTTTGTAGTTGTTCTCTATCCTGTCATGCAAAAGCTGTGTTCAGCCACAGCCAGCAAGACATTGGAAATACATGTGTATATTTTGCGCAAATGGTCTGCATCGTTAGACCAGTGTTTCCCAACTCCATTCATTGAGTACCCCCAACAGCACACATTTTTGCTGTAGACCTGTGTAACGGCAGTCTAGCTCTTCCTCCTCCTCAGACGAGGAGAGGCGAGAAGGATCTGAGGACCAATGTGCAGCGTGGTAATTTTCCATGAATATGTAATAGACAGGACGAAACACGAAGAACACTAGAATAATTTACAAAACAACAAACGACGTCAAACGACGTTAGACGTTACACAGACCTGAACATGAGAACTACATAAAACGAAGAACGCATGAACAGGAAAAGAACGAACGAGACGAGACGAGACAGTACCGTGTGGTGCAACTAACACAGACACAGCGACAATCACCCACAAACAAACCGTGAGAACAGCCTACCTTAATATGGTTCTCAATCAGAGGAAACGTCAAACACCTGCCTCTAATTGAGAACCACATCAGGCAACACCTTTAACCCAACATAGAAACACATAACATAGAATGCCCACCCCAACTCACGCCCTGACCAACTAAACACATACAAAAACAACAGAAAACAGGTCAGGAACGTGACAGAACCCCCCCCCCTCAAGGTGCGAACTCCGGGCGCACCCCTAAAACTCAAGGGGAGGGTCTGGGTGGGCATCTGTCCGCGGTGGCGGCTCCGGCGCAGGACGAGGACACCACTCCACCATTGTCTTTGTCCCCCTCCTTAGCGTCCCTTGAGTGGCGACCCTCGCCCCCGACCATGGTCCAGGAACCTTCACCAAGGCCCCTCCTAAATATAGACAACTCAGGACAGAGAGGTAGCTCAGGACAGAGAGATAGCTCAGGACAGAGGGGTAGCTCAGGACAGAGAGGTAGCTCAGGACAGAGAGGTAGCTCAGGACAGAGGGGTAGCTCAGGACAGAGGGGCAACTCCGGACTGAAGGACAGCTCCGGACAGAGAGGCAGCTCTGGACTGAATGGTTGCTTCGGACTAGATGCAGCTCCGGACTATATGGCAGCTCATGACTGGAGGGCAGCTCATGACTGGAGGGCAGCTCATGACTGGAGGGCAGCTCATGACTGGAGGGCAGCTCATGACTGGAGGGCAGCTCATGACTGGAGGGCAGCTCATGACTGGAGGGCAGCTCATGACTGAAGGGCAGCTCATGACTGGAAGGCAGCTCATGACTGGAGGGCAGCTCATGACTGAAGGGCAGCTCATGACTGGCAGGCAGCTCATGACTGGAGGGCAGCTCATGACTGGCAGGCAGCTCATGATTGGCAGGCAGCTCATGACTGGAGGGCAGCTCATGACTGGCTGGCAGCTCATGACTGGAGGGCAGCTCATGACTGGAGGGCAGCTCATGACTGGAGGGCAGCTCATGACTGGAGGGCAGCTCATGACTGGAGGGCAGCTCATGACTGGAGGGCAGCTCATGACTGGAGGGCAGCTCATGACTGGAGGGCAGCTCATGACTGGAAGGCAGCTCATGACTGGAAGGCAGCTCATGACTGGAAGGCAGCTCATGACTGGAAGGCAGCTCATGACTGGAGGGCAGCTCATGACTGGAGGGCAGCTCATGACTGGAGGGCAGCTCATGACTGGAAGGCAGCTCATGACTGGCTGGCGGCTCTGGCGGCTCCTGACTGGCTGGCGGCTCTGGCGGCTCCTGACTGGCTGGCGGCTCTGGCGGCTCCTGACTGGCTGGCGGCTCTGGCGGCTCCTGACTGGCTGGCGGCTCTGGCGGCTCCTGACTGACGGACGGCTCTAGCGGCTCCTGACTGACGAATGGCTCTGACGGCTCGGGACAAACGGGCGGCTCTAATTGCTCGGGACAGACGGACGGCTCAGATGGCGCTGGGCAGACGGATGGCTCAGATGGTGCTGGGCAGACGGATGGCTCAGATGGCGCTGGGCAGACGGATGGCTCAGATGGCGCTGCGCAGACGGATGGCTCAGATGGCGCTGGGCAGACGGATGACTCAGATGGCGCTGGGCAGACGGATGACTCAGATGGCGCTGGGCAGACGGATGACTCAGATGGCGCTGGGCAGGCAGGCGGCTCAGACGGCGCTGGGCAGGCAGGCAGCTCAGACGGCGCTGGGCAGACGAGCAGTGCAGGCAGCGTTGGGCAGACGGCCGACTCTGACCTGCTGAGGCGCACAGTAGGCCTGGTGCGTAGTGCCGGAACTGGTGGTACCGGACTGGAGACACGCACCTCAAGGCTAGTGCAGGGAGCAGGAACAGGGCACACTGAATTCTCGAGGCGCACTATAGGCCTGGTGCGTGGTACCGGAACTGGTGGTACCAGGCTGAGGGCACGCACCTCAGGGCAAGTGCGGGGAGAAGGAACAGTGCGTACAGGGCTCTGGAGACGCACAGGAGGCTTGGTGCGTGATGCCGGAACTGGTGGTACCGGACTGGAGACACGCACCTCAAGGCTAGTGCGGGGAGCAGGAACAGGGCACACTGAATTCTCGAGGCGCACTATAGGCCTGGTGCGTGGTACCGGAACTGGTGGTACCGGGCTGAGGGCACGCACCTCAGGGCGAGTGCGGGGAGAAGGAACAGTGCGTACAGGGCTCTGGAGACGCACAGGAGGCTTGGTGCGTGGTACCGGAACTGGAGGTACTGGGCTGGAGACACGCACCACAGGGAGAGTGCGTGGAGGAGGAACAGGGCTCTGGAGACGCACTGGAAGCCTGGTGCGTGGTGTAGGCACTGGTGGTACTGGGCTGGGGCGGGAAGGTGGCGCCGGATATACCGGACCGTGCAGGCGTACTGGCTCCCTTGAGCACCGAGCCTGCCCAACCTTACCTGGTTGAATGCTCCCCGTAGCCCGTCCAGTGCGGGGAGGTGGAATAACCCGCACTGGGCTGTGTAGGCAAACCGGGGACACCATGCGTAAGGCTGGTGCCATGTACACCGGCCCAAGGAGACGTACTGGAGGCCAGATATGTAGAGCCGGCTTCATGGCACTTGGCTCAATGCTCAATCTAGCCCGGCCAGTGCGGGGAGGTGGAATAACCCGCACCAGGCTATGCACACGTACAGGAGACACCGTGCACTCTTCCGCATAACACGGTGTCTGCCCGTACTCCCGCTCTCCACGGTAAGTATGGGAAGTGGGCGCAGGTTTCCTACCTGCCTTCGCCACACTACCCTTTAGCCCCCCCCCCCCCCCCCAATACATTTTTGGGGTTTCTTCACGGGCTTCTTACCGCGTCGTCGTGCTAACCTCATTCGCCGGTATCCCTCTGCACATTGCTCCATCGAATCCCAGGCGGGCTCCGGCACTCTCCCTGGGTCAACCGACCACCTGTCTATTTCCTCCCAAGTGGTGTAACCCAGATCCGGCTCCTGCTGCCGAGCTAGCTCCTCGAAACGCCGCCTCTCTGCTTTTGCTGCCTCCAGCTCTGCTTTGGGGCGGCGATACTCCTCTGGCTCTGCCCAGGGTCCTTTACCGTCCAGCTCGTCCTCCCATGTCCATTTCTCCTGGTCCCGCTGCTTGATCCTTTGTTGGTGGGTGATTCTGTAACGGCAGTCTAGCTCTTCCTCCTCCTCAGACGAGGAGAGGCGAGAAGGATCTGAGGACCAATGTGCAGCGTGGTCATTTTCCATGAATATTTAATAGACAGGACGAAACACGAAGAACAGTAGAATAATTTACAAAACAACAAACGACGTTAAACAGACCTGAACATGAGAACTACATAAAACGAAGAACGCATGAACAGGAAAAGAACGAACGAGACGAGACGAGACGAGACAGTACCGTGTGGTGCAACTAACACAGACACAGCGACAATCACCCACAAACAAGCCGTGAGAACAGCCTACCTTAATATGGTTCTCAATCAGAGGAAACGTCAAACACCTGCCTCTAATTGAGAACCATATCAGGCAACACCTTTAACCCAACATAGAAACACATAACATAGAATGCCCACCCCAACTCACGCCCTGACCAACTAAACACATACAAAAACAACAGAAAACAGGTCAGGAACGTGACAACCTGGATAAGCACACCTGATTCAACTTGTCAAACTAATCATCAGACCCTCAATTAGTTGAACTAGGTGAGTTTGTCTGGGACCACAACAAAATGGTATCCTGTTGGGGGGTACTGGAGGACTGGAATTGAGAAACACATGCATCAGGTAGGTGCAGAGAGTTTTCGTTGTTGTCCTGATATATAGCCTCCAGTTGGTCTATATCCCACTGAAACAGAACTGTTGTACAGTAAGTTGAATGTACATTATTGCCAATGTCAGTTCTTGTTACACCTGTATGCTACTTAACCAAGAATCTCGCCACTGTAGTGGGTAAAAAAAGACTTTTCGGGACAACAGCTGGAGCACAGAAGTGAAAACTGACTCCACCAAAAGAGCAACAATCTCTCATTTTCACTTTCACACTTCAAGTGTTTCTTTGACTCACAATTGAGAAGTTTGAATGGTAACTGAGAGTGCCATACATACAGAGTTCTACCGCTCAGTCTGTCTCCACTGGTCCCTGACAGTGTTAAATCAGGGAGAGGTGACTGCGTCGCCGCTACACATCTCTTGTGCTTAAAAGAGAAAAGCCATTCAGTTTGCGACTGTCGTGTCCAACACCCAAGGCATAATTCCAAACTGAAAGCGAAGTAAGCGAGCCGTCTCCTGTTACAACGGATCAATGGTCCTCCGTGCCGTGGCCTTTTCCGTTGATCCGATGGCTGGGTTAAGGATTGTGGATGAGCGCCGGGATATGCACGTGGGATGGTTGGGAAGTATGCGTAGACGATAACGTGCGCTGCATATGAGGCAGCAGCACGTCTCTATAGGCACTTCTGTGATTTTGTCAAATTTTTGTTACCCTTATTTTACCAGGTAAGTTGACTGAGAACACTTTCTCATTTACAGCAACAACCTGGGGAATAGTTACAGGGGAGGAGAGGGGGGAGGAATGAGCCGAGGGAGAAGAAGGAGAGGAGGGTGTGAATGAGATGCAGATCAGCTGAAGCTGTGCTGAAGTCTTGCTCTGCACTATAGAAGGGGGAGGTAGATTTAGATAGATGTGAAAGGGGGCCTGCAACGTTGCATGTGCTCAACGGTAAAGCATACCACAGCTGCCCTCAAAAGGGCTCTTGCTGTAATTAATATATAAGGAATTTCTAAGCGCGTAAACAAGGCTTAATAACAGTGGGATATAATTGGAGTTTGTGCACTCTTGTGTGTGTGTGTGTGTGTGTGTGTGTGTGTGTGTGTGTGTGTGTGTGTGTGTGTGTGTGTGTGTGTGTGTGTGTGTGTGTGTGTGTGTGTGTGTGTGTGTGTGTGTGCGTGCGTGCGTGCGTGCGTGTGTGCGTGCGTGCGTGTGCGTGCGTGCGTGCGTGCGTGCGTGCGTGCGTGCGTGCGTGCGTGCGTGCGTGCGTGCGTGCGTGCACGTAGGTGTTAAAATGACCGTGGGCATGTGTTTACATGATGCCCATGAACTGCTAGTTTGGTTGAGGAAGAACGGGAAGAGGGTCATTAGTAATCTCTTTGATAAGAGATGGAGCTCTGGGACCAGAGGGCCAATCTGCAGCTCCCGTCACACACACACACACACACGAACACACACTCATCTTAGCCGTGGATCCTACAGTATGGATTAATGAGCTTCCTCTGTGTGTAAATCCACCCGGGGTCTCCCAGTATGCTGAGAGGGAATGGAATTATGGGAGTTCTGGAGGGCTAGTGGGCCAGCAAGGGACTGGGCCCCCAGCTGCTAGATAGAGCGATGACTACTCGGGCCACTGTGGCCTCACGGGGCTTTTTATGTCTCTGTGTGGTGTCAATGCCATGTGAATCTGAGTCATTTGAACTAGTGTGGATTGTGCCGGAGTGTAACATGCAGATAACTATAGGTAATTGGATTGTAAAGATGACACTGTAGCAGCTGGCAGTAAATGGGCATTTGTCAAGGGCACGGGTAGCACCTGCATGTGGGTGGGTAAGTAGGTGGAAGGATTTGTTTGTGCGTGCGCGCATGTTGCCGATGACAATGAAGATCGCGTGCATGTGTGCATATCTGCACATTACACATGAGAACATGCATGTGAGTGCAAACATATATATCCACACACATCATGTGTCCAAATCACTCATGTGCCAGTACATCTGTCTGTAGCCCACTCTGCCTCCTGGTCACAAAAACAAAAGACCCAGAAAGTGTGAATCAATGCCCAGACAGACCGTGTCCAGGCGCATCCTTCATATGATGGCGATAACGAGCCTTCCTTGGCTCTCAGCTGCAGTGGGAGCTAGCAGTTAGAGTGCCGCAGTCAGGAGAGACATTGTATCATTCACTTACTGTAGGACAAGGACACGGGCAACTCATATTGACATTATTGATGATCATAATTCTAATGGCTAGTTACTCTGACATGCATTTATTATTGCGTCCCAATTGGCACCCTATTTCCCAGAGCCCTGGTCAAAGGTTGTGCACTAATATAGGAAATAGGGTGCCATTTGGTTTACAACCTATATGAACACTCAGCTCTACTCGCCGCCTCCTCTCCTTCTCACTCACTCTTTCTTTTAGCTGAGTTACCACGCGGTGAGACGGAGAGACTGCCAAAGAGCACTGTGACACTTTGTAAACACACACACACACTAGGCTTGGGCGGTATAGAGCCCCACAGTGGAGGTGTCATAATACTCGTAAAACCTAGCGGTCAAACAGGGAAGTGGTTCCACTCGTTTTTCCACCATTCATTTTTCCCATAGGGAATTTTAGACACACTAAGAATAAGGGTTGTGTTTCATGTAGGCTCGCCCTGGGGTGACGTTTTGATAACCATGTAAATCTGTCTCGGACAAGGAGACTTTTAGCAATATATTCGGCTCTATTTACTCTTATTCAAAAATGCTAATTAGCATCAAAGTAGACATCATGCAAGACCACAAATCTCTGTACGTCATCTCTCGCTGACACCTTTGCTAACAGGTATTGTGTCAATTTAAAACGTGCACAAGACAGTTCACAGAATTGTCAATTTAAAGATATTTTGTCAATTTATTAATGAATAAATTTAGATTACATGAGGTATATAATCCAGAGATATTTCCCTTTGCCTCGATTCGGCAGCCTGTCTAGATCACCGTGGTATTTGTGGTACTTTATGCTTGCTACATTAGCAGCTAATTAGCACAATCCTTATTTTATGTGTTTCTAAAATCCCCTATGGGGAAAATGAATGGTGGAATAAAACAATTGGAACCATTTCCCTGTTTGACTGCTAGGTTTTATGGGTATTAAGACTCATACTGTGGTACTCTATACCGTATACCGGGGCATCTTGATTTTTTTATAAAACATTTTATTTAGCCAGTTTGTTTATAAAGAGCAAATGGAGCAAACTGAAGTTTTGTTACACTTGAAATTCACTACTAATGTATGCCAGATAAATATCTTATTACTAGCTATAAGTTAACCATCTTAGTGCCAAATACATTTTCTCCAGCTCAGGGCTCCAGCTATGCATTTGGTTTAACTTTCTAGCTATAGGTAGCTAGTTTGCAAGACCAAGCTTCTTGGTTACAGCACAGAAAATCAATCCCCTCCTGGGTCAAGTGTTAGTAGCCTTTTGAGATAGTTGTATAACTTTATGAGCTGGGTTGTCTGTCCTTGCATTTAGTTTATATACAGTGGGGAGAACAAGTATTTGATACACTGCCGATTTTGCAGGTTTTCCTACTTACAAAGCATGTAGAGGTCTGTAATTTTTATCATAGGTACACTTCAACTATGAGAGACGGAATCTAAAACAAAAATCCAGAAAATCACATTGTATGATTTTTAAGTAATTAATTTGCATTTTATTGCATGACATAAGTATTTGATACATCAGAAAAGCAGAACTTAATATTTGGTACAGAAACCTTTGTTTGCAATTACAGAGATCATACGTTTCCTGTAGTTCTTGACCAGGTTTGCACACACTGCAGCAGGGATTTTGGCCCACTCCTCCCTACAGATCTTCTCCAGATCCTTCAGGTTTCGGGGCTGTCGCTGGGCAATACGGACTTTCAGCTCCCTCCAAAGATTTTCTATTGGGTTCAGGTCTGGAGACTGGCTAGGCCACTCCAGGACCTTGAGATGCTTCTTACGGAGCCACTCCTTAGTTGCCATGGCTGTGTGCTTCGTGTCGTTGTCATGCTGGAAGACCCAGCCACGACCCATCTTCAATGCTCTTACTGAGGGAAGGAGGTTGTTGGCCAAGATCTCGCGATACATGGCCCCATCCATCCTCCCCTCAATACGGTGCAGTCGTCCTGTCCCCTTTGCAGAAAAGCATCCCCAAAGAATGATGTTTCCACCTCCATGCTTCACGGTTGGGATGGTGTTCTTGGGGTTGTACTCATACTTCTTCTTCCTCCAAACACGGCGAGTGGAGTTAGACCAAAAAGCTCTATTTTTGTCTCATCAGACCACATGACCTTCTCCCATTCCTCCTCTGGATCATCCAGATGGTCATTGGCAAACTTCAGACGGGCCTGGACATGCACTGGCTTAAGCAGGGGGACCTTGCGTGCGCTGCAGGATTTTAATCCATGACGGCGTAGTGTGTTACTAATGGTTTTCTTTGAGACTGTGGTCCCAGCTCTCTTCAGGTCATTGACCAGGTCCTGCCGTGTAGTTCTGGGCTGATCCCTCACCTTCCTCATGATCATTGATGCCCCACGAGGTGAAATCTTGCATGGAGCCCCAGACCGAGGGTGATTGACCGTCATCTTGAACTTCTTCCATTTTCTAATAATTGCGCCAACAGTTGTTTCCTTCTCACCAAGCTGCTTGCCTATTGTCCTGTAGCCCATCCCAGCCTTGTGCAGGTCTACAATTTTATCCCTGATGTCCTTACACAGCTCTCTGGTCTTGGCCATTGTGGAGAGGTTGGAATCTGTTTGATTGAGTGTGTGGACAGGTGTCTTTTATACAGGTAACGAGTTCAAACAGGTGCAGTTAATACAGGTAATGAGTGGAGAACAGGAGGGCTTCTTAAAGAAAAACTAACAGGTCTGTGAGAGCCGGAATTCTTACTGGTTGGTAGGTGATCAAATACTTATGTCATGCAATAAAATGCAAATTAATTATTTAAAAATCATACAATGTGATTTTCTGGATTTTTGTTTTAGATTCCGTCTCTCACAGTTGAAGTGTACCTATGATAAAAATGACAGACCTCTACATGCTTTGTAAGTAGGAAAACCTGCAAAATCGGCAGTGTATCAAATACTTGTTATCCCCACTGTATATATATATACAGTCCATTGCTCGTGTTTCTTGGCCCAAGCAAGTCTCTTCTTCTCATTTGTGTCCTTTAGTAGTGATTTCTTTGCAGCAATTTGACCATAAAAGCCTGATTCACACAGTCTCCCCTGAACAATATCCCTCTCCCTCTTTCTATTTCTCTCTGTTAGCAGCCTTGCATCTCAATTCTAATACCAGCACTCTGAGTATCTCACTATTTAACCCTCTCTCTTCTATCTCTCTACTTCTCTCTCCTTCTAACTCTGTCTTCGCAGGTTATGCAGATCAATCTGACCTGTTACTCTTACTTTGAGACAGTGCTTCACCCTCCCTTGGCCCTGCTTTCAAGAGGCAGGCAGCAAAGAGAGTGTAGTTTTAATTGAACTGCTTTGGGTTACATCAATAAGATTGCTTTTACTCCTTCTCAGAGCAGCGTCATCTGTCCGTTGTCCCTGGGTTTGTTATGTTCTACATAATTAGCTTTGTTGAGAGAGGCTGGGAAGCCATCTGGAAAATATTGGGGATGGAGCTACACTTTAATTCTACTCTCTGTGTTTGACTGTTCACTACATGAAAGGGTTCTACATGAAACCTATTTCATCTGAAGAAAGAGTTTTTTGACGGTTCTTTGTTGGGTGAAAACGTTCTGTACTTGGTAGCAAAAATATTTTTCTTACAGGGGCCAATATGAAAATATGCCTGTGTTGATGTGACGTGGGGGTGGTGTGCACCTCTGGGGTTGCGGCTGGTTTTTGCACAGGTGTGTGTACATCTGTCTTTGTGTGTTATTGTGAGTGTTTACTAAGTCACCCTCCTTCCTTGTTGTTGCAGATGTTCAAGCGGAAAGTTATGGTGCTTGGGGAGAAGCTGCTACCGGCCTTCAACACACCAACAGGTATCCCACGTGGAGTCATCAACCTGGGCAGGTGAGCCTAGTTACCAGTCCCCATGACTCCCTAGCTACAGTATCCTATTATAAACACATATTGTATGAGACCTTACCAACAGATTTAGCTGGATTACATTGCAATAAGAAGGTGGTGCCCATTTTATACTTCTGTTTGCATTTGAAATGTTTGACATTTTCGGCCTCGTGTTGGAGCCACAAATTAAATAACGTGTTCAACCCTGATCTGTGCGATTTTATCGGGATCCCCATATGCAAGACCCCCCCAACCCTACATAGTTAAGATACTGTACAATTTTCTTTTTAAATCACTATCTTATCATCTAAAAATACATCTCTCTGGCACCTCTGCCTGCCACCTGCTTCCAATTAACCCGCCTGTCTAAGCAGACAGTTGCTGGCAAATTTAATTAACTGATTCCAGAGCTAATTCAAGTTAGATGGGTAACATGGACCCTGAGTGCAGATGGGCAGGGAGGAACGATACCCATTATAAATTACAGCGACATAGGTAAAGGAACTTACATGTACAGAAACTACACAAACACACACACAACGCATATTGAACACACATGCACACACACACACACACACACACACACACACACACACACACACACACACACACACACACACACACACACACACACACACACACACACACACACACACACACACACACACACACACACACACCTACACCCAAACAGCAAGGGATTTCATTATAGCTCAGAGAGAAACAATGTTGCCCCATAATGTAGTACACTGATGTACTAGATCTTTAATGTCCTCAAACACACAAACACAAACACCAAGGGAATTCAGTATAACACAATTAATATGCTGCCTATGGGCTGACTTGAAAGTCTTCGAAGTCTTCTGTTGTATATGTAGCATGTCCCATGTGGACTTTCATACAGTAAATCGGGACTACTTATAGAATACTGCACGTGCTCCCAAAAGGCCTCAACACATTGAAGAACGTCAAGGTAAATACTTTGTAGTTAGCAATGCGAACAAATTCATACAAGGAGCACAATGAATAATGCATAGAGAAAGCGTTGAACACTTGTTTGCAAGTTACTGAATGCAAAAGCTGATAATTATTTTTGCAAGTTTCCTAAAGTGTGCAATGTACCAATTTACAGTGCCTTCAGAAAGTATTCACACCGCTTGACTTTTTCCACATTTTGTTGTGTTACAGCCTGAATTTAAAATGGATTCAATTGAAATTGTTTGTTCCTGGCCTACACACAATACTCCATCATATCAAAGTGGAAGCCTAAATAACTTAAGGAGTTAAATTTGCTTAACATGTCACATAATACGTTGCATGGACTCACTCTGTGTGCAATAATAGTGTTTTTTTAACCCCTTTTTTCTCCCCAATTTCGTGGTATCCAATTGGTAGTAGTTACAGTCTTGTCTCATCGCTGCAACTCCCGTACGGACTCAGGAGAGGCGAAGGTCGAGAGCCATGCGTACTCTGAAACACAACCCAACCAAGCCACACTGCTTCTTGACACAATGCACATCCAACCCGGAAGCCAGCCGCACCAATGTGTCGGAGGAAATACTGTACACCTGGCGACCTGGTCAGCGTGCACTGCGCCCGACCCGCCACAGGAGTCGCTAGTGTGCGGTGAGACAAGGATATCCCTGCTGGCCAAACCCTCCCTAACCCGGACGACGCTGGGGCAATTGTGCGCCGCCCCATGGGCCTCCCGGTCGTGGCCGGCTGCGACAGAGCCTGGGCTCGAACCCAGAATCTCTGGTGGCACAGCTACCACTGCGATGCAGTGCCTTAGACCACTGTGCCACCCGGGAGGCGCAATAATAGTGTTTAACATGATTTTTTAATGACTACCTCATCTCTGTACCACACACATACAATTATCGGTGAGGTCCCTCAGTTGAGCAGTGAATTTCAAACACAAATTCAACCACAAAGACCAGGGATGTTTTCCAATGCCTCGCAAAGAAGGGCACCTATTGGTAGATTTGAAAAATAAAAGCAGACATTGAATATCCCTTTGAGCATGGTGAAGTTATTAATTACACTTCGGATGGTGTATCAATACACCCAGTCACTACAAAGATACAGGCGTCCTTCCTAACTCAGTTGCCGGAGAGGAAGGAAACCGCTCAGGGATTTGACCATGAGGCCAATGGTGACTTTAAAACAGTTACAGAGTTGAATGCCTGTGATAGGAGTAAACTGAGGATGGATCAACAACAGTGTTACTGCACAATACTAACCTAAATGACAGAGTGAAAAGAAGGAAGCCTGTACAGAATACAAATATTCCAAAACGTGTATCCTGTTTGCAATAAGTCACTAAAGCCATTCCCTCCTAATCTACGGGCCCTGATGTTACTTTAGCTTGAGCAGCTAATGGTGTAGCCCCAAACTAATAAGAAGCATATTCATCAGGACTACATCTCTTTGCTTCCATCCCTTTATAGTTTCTCTTTTTTCTTTCCATCCTCCGCTAATACGTTCAGTTTCGTTCATCACTTTCTATTAATGTAGGATTTGGTCATGTACTATAATGTAATGTAATGACATTCCATCTCACCTCCTCTGATTAGGTCAGGCAGAGTGTATTAGCACGTCGTTGAAGTCGTCATGTAGACACAGACACGCTGTTATTCTGAGACGGCTGCGCATATCATCCTCACAGTGCACTACTTTCAGAGAGAAATAAGACAAAAGGATATGGGTTGCATCCTAAACCGCACCCCATTCTCTATATAGTGTTCTACTCACTGTAGTGTACTACTTTGACCAGAACCCTATGGGTCCTGGTCAAAATGATTGCACTATATAAGAACTAGGGTGCCATTTTGGACGCAGCCATGGTTTATTGGTGACCCTGGTTGACGCTCTTGTTTTAGTCTCTAAGATGAACTTAACGCTTTCCTCAACTCTGCAGAGGTAGACGGTTATTGATCTACAGAGGGTGATAAAGCCTCCCACTCTGATCCCCAGACAAATGATGCGGTGCATCAGCTTGCATCTGGGTTGGTGCCCAAGAGGGACAAACAGATCCAGACCTGCTTAATCTTTATCCTGCGCCCTAAATGGCACCCTATTCCCTATATAGTGTACTACTTTTGTCCAGGGCCCACATGGCTTTGGTCAATAGTAGTGAACTATCTTTTCAATAGGGTGCCATTTGAGACACACATTAGTCTCTGTACTTTCTTCAGCACCAAAATACACAATTCTGGAGAGTGATGAACAATTGTAATATCTGACTGGATATCTGTCTCCTCGTCTCAGTGCCTTCTGAAAAGCAAGAAAGAAACAAATGATTTGCCGTTGCTCTGGGATATAAAAGAAAACACATTTTGGAGATATTGTAGGTGTCGGTGCACTAGAACCGTATAACGCTTTGGCTCCAAGACACTAAATGGCCTCAAAGACAAACCAGAGAACTGCTGGTGAAAATTGAATGTTTTTCATAACTGACACTGGTGTTGATTGTTTATCTGTACAATCTGCCTACATTTTGTAAGGACAACGTGTAATTGTAGCATCACATCAAGTTGCAGTACTGTTTATTTGCCCGTTATTACAATCGAATGAAAACTTTGCAGAACGTAATGATTGTCTCGAGTGTGAACCAGTGTGTAATGGTGTGTGTTGACTGTGGTCCTCACTTGGCATGGAATGTGCTGTGACACCTGTAATGTCCAGAGTGTGTAACACTGTGCTAAGTGTGGTCCTCACTTGTCACGGTATGGTTTCTGTTCCCAGTGTGTATAACAGTGTGTGTTGACTGTGGTCTTCACTTGACACGGTATGGTTTCTGTTCCCAGTGTGTATAACAGTGTGTGTTGACTGTGGTCCTCACTTGTCGCTGTATGGTTTCTGTTCCCAGTGTGTATAACAGTGTGTGTTGACTGTGGTGCTCACTTGTCGCTGTATGGTTTCTGTTGCAGTGGCACCAGTTGGAGCTGGGGCTGGGCGTCAGCCGGGAGCAGTATCCTGGCGGAGTTTGGAACCCTGCACCTGGAGTTTGTCCACCTATCAGAGCTCTCCAACAATGGCATCTACACAGAGAAGGTATGGACTACAGTACCCACAATACTGTGAGTGACTTGGGTTGCACAAATCCAGAAACTTTCCCAGTTAGAATCGTTCAACAGGAATTTCTCAAAAACCTGGGAACTTTGGGGACGTTTTTGCCATTTTGCAACCCTATGACTGTGACTGTCTGCGACAGATTTTACTAGGTAAAATATGTTAAACCGTTAACATTGTATGCTTATCAATGCATGCTCTATGCCATTATCAATGTGTGTTTTTCTTTCTGCAGTCATTACTATTCTTAGGAACTTCACTTTCCATTCATTTAATGTATATTTGTGAATGTTTTTAATGGGCATACTGAACATAATGGTAACTTTCATTGGATGACAACTTTTCCTATCTAATTTGTCTGTAAGTGTTAACTTCAGGGTACAAGGTAATTTACATAAATTAGAAGCATATGTGATGCCAAAGTTGAAATCCTCTCTACAGTTATTTTTAGTTTACAGAAAGATTTTTTGTTCAGAGCTAATGTGTTTTTTACTGTGTGGTGTTGCAGGTTATGAATATCCGAAAGCTGTTGAACAAAATTGAGAAGCCTCACGGTCTCTATCCTAACTTCTTGAGTCCCGTCAGTGGCAACTGGGTCCAACGTGAGTACTGGTCCTCCACTGAAGGAGATACACATTATTATAGTATTATCATGGAACATAAGGGCACTGGCCAGCCACACTAGTAGACTAGAATGTCTACTAGACAACCTGAGTGGCATTCTACTAGCCAAAGGTAAAAAAAATGTTGGGAAGACAAGATTTCACTCCACATTTTCCACTAGCCTGGTCTAAAAAGTGCTATCTGGCTAGCAGGCTAGCTTAATTTCCATCACCACACTTCACTTACTGTATCCACAGGAAAGCTTTTGCCACTATACAAGCACCTCCTTTGTAATTGTAGTACAGCAGTAAAGAACGTCCTTGGTTAACCCAGTCAAAGGCAAATCGTAGACTTTTTCCATACTTTTTCCAATTCCATATTATTACCCTGTAGTCGTCCGTGAACTGACCTTCTGACTTTCTACACAGTCCTCCGACCTTGCAGGAGCACTCCTATTTAAATCCTTTGGAGCCTCCTTGTCATCCATCCCTTTTTCTGCCTTTCTTTCTTTCACTATCAATGTCAGTCTCAAGCAGTGCTGTATATCGCCTCGCTCTGGGTTATTCAAATAATAATGAATCCAATTACGTCGGGAAATTGAATCTTTTCCGATTCATCTGAAAGGCAGAGGAATGGGAGATGCCGAGATGGCATCTGAAGATGTGGGCCTGGAAGTCCTAATCTGGCTGATTATGGGGATAATTGTTGTTGTGGGTGAATGGTTAATGAAGCAGGTAGATAAGGAGGAGAGGAAGGAGAGGGAGATGGGTGTTCAGTCCGGCCTGTGTTTTTGTCAGCATGGGTACATGGGGCACAGAGCAGAAAGCACGGATTCACACAGACCTCTCCCACAGTCTCTGGTGTTCTGTTGTCAAGGGCTAACAGAACGCTGCGTGATAACCTTTCACGGTGTGTAGGTGTGTGTGGATGTGTGAGCGCACAAAAACGTCTCCAACCCGGGTATCTTATCCAGAGTTGTTCAATTAGCATGAAATTGAGTGGGAGGGGGAAAAAATCATATCTGAAGTTGTACTAACCAATTATCATTTTTATTTCAATTAAAACCACAACTGTGTGGGTACGTGATAAGCTAGCCATAATGACAATGCTATTTTCTGTGATAAGGCTACTCCAGAGTATGAATCTACAAATCAGTCAGTCTTTCATACCCCACAAGAGATTCCCACGTATACTCTGATTCTATTTGACTCATTGGTTATTGGGTTTAGTAAACCCAAGGTCGCCTGCCTGTGAGACTGCAGAGTAATGTTTGTGAAAAAGACCCCCCCACCCCCCTCGTGTGGAGATAATGTCAGATGTCTCTCCTTTTCCTCTCCCAGATCACGTTTCCATTGGCGGCCTGGGGGATAGCTTCTACGAGTATCTGATCAAATCATATCTGATGTCAGACAAGACGGATGAGGAGGCTAAGACGATGTACTACAGTGCTCTGGAGGTAGGAGAAATGCAATATAGCGCACAGAGAGGGACCTACTGCTGTCGTCAGGGGCCGCTCTATCTCAGCAGGCACTGTTGTGAATGGATATATGTATATATGGAAGGCTATATGGATGGAGGGAACAACGGAAAGGAGGACTGGGGTCTGTTATCGCTGTAGTTTTAGAATTCGGTATACTTTTACAGTATTACATAACAAGTATCAGCAACCTGTGATGCACAAACACACACACGACACATGCACACGCGTGTACGTGTGCACACAAAGTCACAAACATACACGCAAACATGCACATGAGCTAACACACGCATACATGCAGGCATGCAAACAGAGAGACCGAAACAGAGACAGAGAGACAGAGAGACAGAGACAGAGAGAAAGAGACAATAAGCTGAGGAGGAAAAGAACAGAAATGGCAATTTGTGGAAAAGAAAAAGGGAGAGAGGAAGTGTGTCATGGTCACCAGCTGCTTTAGTCCAGCTCTCCTGTCAGAGTATTTAATAATCACCATCAGCAGATAGAAAACTGTGTACTGTGGAGTGCTGAGTGAAGGACAAGGCTCCATTACCCCACGGCTCTGTCGTAAAGCAGACACAAGCAAGCCTGCACGCACACACACACACACGCGCGCGCGCACACACACACACACACGCACGCACGCACGCACGCACGCACGCACGCACACTCTCACACACACACACACACACACACACACTCACTCACACACACACACACACACACACACACACACACACACACACACACACACACACACACACACACACTCACACTCACACTCACACACTCACAAACATGGCACGACACACACAACCTCCTCCACACACGCACACCTAATCCCTCAGCCATCAATTAGCACAATATCTTCTCCTTAAATACCATTGACACTAGTCTTTTAGGCTGATGAGACTATTTGCTCATTGGAGGGTCAAGCCAGAGGCAAATACATTAATTATAGACAATCTCTCTCCTGTGGCCTGGTATTTAAAATAGTTCTAGTTTTCTGGTATCACACCATAGCCATATTGTTTGTGTTTGTATAATGCTCTCAAGCGTAGCTAGTAAGAAATGCTTGCTAGGTTTTAGGATCGCGGGTTTGATTCCCGCTGGTGCCACCCATAAAAATGAGAATGGCGGGGATCAATGTCTTATTCGCTAGAAGCAAGATTAACTTGTTTCAGCTATCTAGGCAGTGGATTGGCCATTTCATCAAAGTTTATGCTATGCATTGTATATATATATCAGATAGAGAGAGAGAGAGAGCTTACTCTGTTTCCTGACTTTCCAAAGAAAGACAAACTCTGGCAGGAGACATTGCAACAGGGGTGGGAGAAACTTCAAGTCTCTCTCCTGTTTCTCTATCTCTGTTTCGCACTCTCCCTCTCTCTCCATCCCTCTATCTCTCCTTTGTTTCCACCTCTCTCCTGGAATCAGAATAGAATGTGTTATAGGATGTATAAATAATTCCATACATAAATGCAGACACACTAACCAATATGGACACGTTGTTCACATTGGCAATGTGCATAGATAGTAGGTCTACAAAACATGCATCCACAGAACATTGTGGATAGAAGAAGCCCTACAACAACTTGGGTACACACCAATGGAAACAGCTGACATCCCTGCACTGCCATGGCACCTGTGCTGTAGATAGAACTGTATTCCAGACCTTCCAATTGCTTCTCCAGAATTTGTTCCTAGATCAGATTTAAATTGAAAAACAATTGCGGTCTTTTTTTTTATCGTCAGTGTTTCACCATCTCAGTTTCAGAGTAACAGAAGCATTCAGAACCCACAGAGTCGAAATCATACATATAGAATGACTAGAATAAAACGCCTGGGTTCTATTTCTAAGGTAGAAAGCTGTATTCTACTGTATGTGAGTGGAGGTTTGTCTGTGTATGTTTTCTTGGTCTCACCCCCCCCCCCCCCCCCCCCCAGACTAGTATAAATGCTAACCATGTTTCCCCATCACAGTTCCAGCAGGATTCAGAGCAACACAGAGATGAAAAAATGCTGCAGTCAATTAATATAGATTTATCTGTGTCTCACCCATTTATAAATGTCAATCTTCCCCCAGGCTATCGAGGCTAACCTGGTGCAGAAGTCGCCTGGTGGGCTGACCTACATGGCGGAGTGGAGGGGGGGCATCCTGGACCACAAGATGGGCCACCTGGCCTGCTTCTCCGGGGGCATGGTGGTGATCGGAGCAGACGACGGAGCTCCAGAGAAGAGACAGCACTACCTGGACCTGGCTGCAGAGATTACACACACCTGCCACGAGAGCTATAGTAGATCTGGTGAGTAGGACTGGGAAGGCATTGAGTATAGGACATCTGTGTGACCAAGGACAGGTACAGTATGAGATTAGTATTTAAGGATATTGGATATCCAATGGCTGGATGTTGCTCTGTGTATTCAGAGCAATTATAGCGTTTCCTGTTATTGTGCAGGACATTATCAAGTCAGTGAAATTACAATGCTGTTAGACTATCTTGTTAAGTGAAGGAATTTGGTGACCCCCAGAAAAAGATCCAAATATAAAGATCATAGTAGGTTTTTGTACATAGAAGGTTCTCTTTGGTAAAAGAGGTAAATTGGTCATCAAAAAGAATGGGGGACCAAGTCACTCTTCATATAATGAATTAAAATGCCTTTATTTGTATGGCATGTTCAATGGAAACAGAGATTTACAACTCTGAAGCGTTTCGGCTGCATGGCCTTTGTCAGGGAGAGATTGAGTCATATTGCAAATAAAAACAATCTGCAGACAATTTACATTTAATTTCCCCCTGAATAAACCAGAGAATCACTCCTAGCTGGCAGCTACAGGTAGCTGCAGAACCTCATGTCTCTGGTGTGAGGAGCACAAGTTATTCCAAATTATTCTTTATCATCTTTCGACACTTCAATGTGCACTCATGCTGTCCTACCAGACCTCTTTTGAAAGCAGTAATAATTTGAAGGCAGTCAGTGGTGATTCAGAATGGAGAAAAGACCAAGATGTCTGTCATTTGTAAAAAAAATAAACAGAGAATGAGAGTCTCACAGAGACCACAGGCCAAAGATCAAACAAGCCCAAGATCCTCCAGTCTTGATGAGATTCCACACACACAGTTCATTTTACACTATTTTGGGGTTTATATGGTATATATATAGTTAAAATTAATCTAACTATTTATATTGTTAAAACTATTCTGGTCATGGTGTTCATATTTTGTAAGTTAAAATTACACTAAATGGAGTAAATATCCAACTCGCAAAGAGTTGCTTAAATTTAACTCTAATTGCCATTTTATTCTTTTCAGTATAAAAAACGAATTGAAAATAATAATCAACTCCAGCAGAGTAAATGTCTCCTTCAGTTTACTTCCTTTGAGTTATAAGGGTATAAAGCCTTATTTAACTATTTATTGTGTCACATTATGGTTACTCTTAATGGAGGTAAAAGTACTGCGTCCCAATCAACTCCAGTTATCAACACTAACTCCAGGGAGCGTATCACTCCCGAGGGTTAAGAACACTTCCAGTAGAGTCAATTCAACCCAACATTTTTCAACTATCCTTTATTTACTGTGCACTGTCTGGATGGAGAATGAACTCGAGGAAATCTAAAAGACTGAGAGAAAAAAAGATGAGTTGTGTTCACTTTTGGGGGAAAAAACTCGCTTGAACTTGATTTCTCGTCCTCGGCCTTGAAACTTAACGGAAATATATTATTCGGGAATCAATTTTGGGTGTTTCCACCACAAGGTGAGCAGACCGGTTTCATCCTGAAAATACAGCTGATGCGACTCATCGCATAACAGGTTTCTCGATATACTTAGAAGACTTTTGTTCTCCCAACCCAAAAGGCGCCTCCTCCTTTATATTGCCATCCTCTGCTTTTTTCTTCATTTTTTCCCCCTTCTCATTAGAGGGCTGCTCAATATTTCACTTCCGAGCCTCTTAGCTTCTGTTGGATTGGATATGCCTTTGGAGTGAGAAAGGAGGTTAAAAGGGTCTCTCCTTCTGCCGCTCCTCTCTGCTGTCTGGATCTGTGCCATCAACACAACAGGGCCGGCTGGCCCCCGTCTTCTAGCCAAATCAAATTTGAATTGTCACATGCACCGAATACAACAGTGAAATGCTTACTTACAAGCCCTTAACCAACAATTCAGTTTTAAGATAATCCCCCCCAAAAAGTAAGAGATAAGAATAACAAATAATTAAAGTGCAGCAGTAACAATGGCGTGGCTATATACAGGGAGTACTGGTACAGAGTAAATGTGCGGGGGCACAGGTTAGTCGAGGTAATTGTTGTAATTATGTACATGTAGGTAGAGTTATTAAAGTGGCTTTGCATAGATAATAACAGAGAGTAGCAGCAGCATGGGGGGGGGGGGGGGGGCAATACAAATAGTCTGGGTAGCCATTTGATTAGCTGTTCAGGAGTCTTATGGCTTGGGGATAGAAGCTGTTTAGAAGCCTCTTGGACCTGGACTTGGAGCTCCGGTACCGCTTGCCGTGCGGTAGCAGAGAGAACAGTCTATGACTAGGGTGGCTGTAGTCTTTGACAATTTTTAGGGCCTTCCTCTGACACCGCCTGGTATAGAGGTCCTGGATGGCAGGAAGCTTGGCCCCAGTGATGTACTGGGCCGTACGCACTACCCTCTGTAGTGCCTTGCGGTCGGAGGCCAAGCAGTTGCCATACCAGGCAGTGATGCAACCAGTCAGGATGCTCTCGATGGTGCAGCTATAGAACCTTTGACGATCTGAGGACGCATACCAAATCTTTCCAGTCTCCTGAGGAGGAATAGGTTTTGTCGTGCCCTCTTCATGACTGTCTTGGTGTGCTTGGACCATGTTAGTTTGATGGTGATGTGGACGCCAAGGAACTTGAAGCTCTCAACCTGCTCCACTATAGCCCCGTCGATGAGAATGGGGGCGTACTCGGTCCTCCTTTTCCTGTAGTCCACAATCATCTCCTTTGTCTTGATCACGTTGAGGGAGAGGTTGTTGTCCTTGCACGACATGGTCAGGGCTCCTCCCTATAGACTGTCTCATCGTTGTCGGTGATCAGGCCTACTGTACCGCTGTTGTGTCATCATCAAACGTAATGATGGTGTTGGAGTGGTGCCTGGCCGTGCAGTCATGAGTGAACAGGGAGTACAGGAGGGGACTGAGTACGCACCCCTGAGGGGCCCCCGTGTTGAGGATCAGCGTGGCAGATGTGTTGTTACCTGCCCTTATCACCTGAGGGTGGCCCGTCAGGAAGTCCAGGATCCAGTTGCAGAGGGAAGTGTTTAGTCCCAGGTTCCTTAGCTTAGTGATGAGCTTTGAGGGCATAATGGTGTTGAACGCTGAGCTGTAGTCAATGAATATCATTCTCACATAGGTGTTTATTTTGTCCAGGTGGGAAAGGGCAGTGTGGAGTGCAATAGAGATTGCATCATCTGTGGATCTGTTGGGGCGGTATGCAAATTGGAGTGGGTCTATGGTTTCTGGGATAATGGTGTTGATGTGAGCCATGACCAGCCTATCAAAGCATTTCATGGCTACAGACGTGAGTGCTACGGGTCGGTAGTCATTTAGGCAGGTTACCTTAGTGTTCTTGGGCACAGGGACTATGGTGGTCTGCTTGAAACATGTTGGTATTACAGACTCAGACAGGGAGAGGTTGAAAATGTCAGTGAAGACACTTGCCAGTTGGTCAGCGCATGCTCAGAGTACACGTCCTGGTAATCCGTCTGGCCCAGCCGCCTTGTGAATGTTGACCTGTTTAAAGGTCAAATCAAATCCAATTAAATCTTACTCCCATTGGCTGCGGAGAGCATGATCACACAGTCATCCGGAACAGCTGATGCTCTCATGCATGTTTCAGTGTTACTTGCCTCGAAGCGAGCATAGAAGTTATTTAGCTCGTAGGGTAGGCTCGTGTCACTGGGCAGCTCTCGACTGTGCTTCCCTTTTGTAGTCTGTAATAGTTTGCAAGCCCTGCCACATCCGACAAGCATCGGAGCCGGTGTAGTATGATTCGATCTTAGTACTGTATTGACACTTTGCCCTTTTGATGGTTCTTCGGAGGGCATAGCAGGATATCTTATAAGCTTCCGGGTTAGAGTCCCGCTCCTTTTAAAGTGGCAGCTCTAGCCTTTAGCTCAGTGTGAATGTTGCCTGTAATCCATTGCTTCTGTTTGGAAGCAATGGCCACTTTGACCACTTTTTTTTATAGACCGAGTCACTTGTGCTTCCTGCTTTAATTTTTGCTTGCAAGCAGGAATCAGGAGGATAGAGTTATGGTCAGATTTGCCAAATGGAGGGTGAGGGAGTAAAGGTGGTCTAGAATTTGTTTCCCTCTGGTTACACATTTAACATGCTGATAGAAATTAGGTAAAGCTGATTTAAGTTTCCCTGTATTAAAGTCCCCGGCCACTAGGAGCGCGTTTTCCTGTTTGCTTATGGCGGAATACAGCTCATTGAGTGTGGTTTTTGTGCCAGCCTCGGTCTGTGATGGTATGTAGACAGCTACGAAAAATACAGATGAAAACTCTCTAGGTAGATAGTGTGGTCTACAGCTTATAATGAGATACTCTACCTCAGGCGAGCAAAACCTCGAGACTGCACCAGCTATTGTTTACAAATATGCATAGGCCCCTGCCCCGTGTCTTACCAGAGGCTGCTGTTCTGTCCTGCCGATAGAGTGTATAACCCGCCAGCTGTATGCTCTTAATGTTGTTGTTCAGCCACGACTCGGTGAAACATAAGATATTACAGTTTTTAATGTCCCATTGGTAGGATATACGCGCTTTCAGTTCGTCCCATTTATTTTCCAGCGATTGAACATTAGCTAGCAGAACGGAAGGCAAGGGCAGATTAGGCACTTATTGGCTGATCCTCACAAGGCATCCTGATCTCTTTCCGCGAAACCTACGTTTCCTTTTCCAGCGAATCACGGGGATCTGGGCCTTGTCGGGTGTCTGTAGTATATCCCTCGCGTCTGACTCATTGAAGAAGAAATCCTTCTCCAATTTGAGGTTAGAACACCAGTTCTGATGTCCAGAAGCACTTTTAGGTAGTAGCAACATTATGTACAAAACAAGTTACGAACTACGCAAATATTTTTTTTTTAAATAGCATGGTTGGTTAAGAGCCGTTAAGACGGCAGCCCTACCCTCCAGCACCATCTTTACATCCCTATATCGATTCAGACACGAGAGAAAATGTCTGAAAGTTCTCCGTCATTGGCTAATGTGCCTCGCTGTTGGGGAGGAGATGAAGGTTGATGTATAGAAACATAAAACAGTCAATAGTTCAAAAGACAGATGGGCTCTCTGTCCTTGAAAGAGTTGAGAAAGTTGGAGTCGGTCGTGTGTACTGAAATAGAAAGGTGATGATTTCAAGGAGTGAAATGCCACTGCTGCCATTGCTGCTCTCATTCCTCTCCTGCCAGATGGATGTTGTGACTGCAGTGAGTAAGTACAAAAATGGATGTACTTACTAAGGATTGCCCCTTTAACCGGCAGTGACCTTCATACAGCAGAAATATGTCCCCATTTGAACGTGATCCATTAACCTGTAAGATTTTTTTTAATTCTGTCCACTGTTCCGCAACTGTCCTGCAAAATCGTTCCCTTGTCCCACATTTGGGCTTTTTACATGTGGTCACCCTAATTCCACACGTGGAAGCTTTGCTACTGCAACATGTAACACCATATTTTCGCATGTGAGGGGAATAACATTATTTCAACCCCACATGTGAACTTGCAATTCCACATGTGAAATATAACTGCATATCCGATATTCCAAATTGCAATTCACATGTGAGGTGAAACATGTTATTCTCCTCACGCGTTAACATGTGAACTCTAAATGTAATACATGTGAAAATATGGTTTCACATGTGAAATTTAAGCTCAACGTGTGTGTGATTTCACATGTGAAAATGCAAATTTGACGTATTTTTTTTTGTAAGGGTTTTGCAAACCACCTGGCAAATATCCTACTACGGTTTGGGGGAAAAAACACAATATGTTAAACATGCGTCATGTAACATACGTAGTAATACACACTCATCCTGATGTGAAATGTTGCCATGCCAATGGTCTTAACCTGAACTCCAAATGTAAAAGACATTTCTACCCAGAATAGCAACCATTGTGCTACTGTAGATGGGAATCCTGTTCACATGCTGTCGATATGGCCTTCCAGAGTGGCAGCCGGCTAACAGAGACAGAATGTGTAGACCATCTGGGTTACAAGACCAACTGGGGAACAGGTCTTTATTGTAGAGCTCATTTTCAATGACTTTTTAGAGCGTAATGTCGGAATCCCGATTCTGTGCGAGGGCTATAGTATTTATAGTGCGTTGCTAATTCACCCACAGCTATGTGATTAGTTTTGATTTGTTTCAGTACCTCAGAAGACTGATTGAACAAACTATTAACTTAAAAATAAATTGACTCAAATAAAATTCCTCATCCCCCAGGTTTTTTTAAAAGTGATCTGTTCACTCTGTGTCTCTCTAATCTCCCTTTAGCTACGAAATTAGGGCCCGAGGCATTCCGATTTGACGGCGGAGCGGAAGCCACAGCGACCAGACTGAGTGACAGATACTACATCCTGCGGCCGGAGGTCATCGAGAGCTACATGTACATGTGGAGGTTGACCCATGACCCCAAGTACCGGGAGTGGGGCTGGGAGGCAGTGGAGGTGAGTCACACAGACGTTAACGTTGCACAGTCTTCATGATGCAGCCATAATGTCACTAAACGAATGACTTATTACTCTGGTGCTTAATCTCCAAAATATCTTCTGGTTTTATTTGTTACACTTTGATGAGCAATGAGTTTAAACTGAGTGGAGATCTGGCGCTTATCCTTAAAGTGCATTTAACAAGGATGTGTAAAGAACAATAAAACCGTGATTCTGGAATGTGTTGTTGAAATATGATTAAAAACCTCAGTAGAGACAATCATATCCCACGTACAGATGTCGGATCTTAACTTGATCACTCTTGTGGCAGAGAATTTTCCTGCTGCATCAGGAAATTCAAACGAGTCCCCGAAAAACAGCAGTTATCTTTTCTCCATGTGGGGGCAGTCGAGTCATTTGGATCAGGGCTTGCTATCAAAATAATTTTCTCTCTCGCTCGCTTAAATTCTATGCCTAGGTCCTATTACTGTAACATTCAAATGTACAAAAATGTATCTGAAATGCAGCCATACACATCAACTGTCGTTTTATATAGCTTAATAACACAAGATAAATATTGGTCTACACTAGGTTACGACATACAAGTGTCAAGTGTATCCTAAGGTCAGAATTGAGTTCGGTCGTGGCCTGAGGTGGTCTAGCTGTTAGGGTCGCTGCCTTCAGCGCTCACATATAGGCCTACCATGTCAGCCTACCACGCCTTTCTGGCACAAATAACTCAATCCCCTGATTGACTTGATTTATTTACACATTTCAAATATTATTCCAGGGATATTTGACCCCTGACCTTGATAAGAAATGACCATACCAGACACTTTTGGATAACATAAATAGGAAACAAATAAAATAATAACAATAGGCTACACCAACAGTTTACATTCATACAGTGTAGGGTAAATTGCCATAGTAGATTTGCCGTGGTAAACGGTTATAAACTTTATTTCTATTGCACGGAATGTCTGTTCAAAAAGGACTAAGTTGTTCTGATTACAATACCAACCGTGTGTGTTGAATTTAGTCAATCACTAAACTGACAAAATTCAACACACCTGGTCTTCCAGGTCGGTTAAATCAAAAACCAGCATACACTGCGGCTCTCCAGGAATAGGGTTGCCTACCCCAAACTGTTAACCTTCGAGTTGTTTCGGTTTTAACCCTGTAACCCAGGGCTGTCCAACTCATTCCATGGAGGGCCTAGTGTCTGCAGTTTTGAGTTTTTTCCTTTCATTTAAGAGTTCCTTACTAATTGGTGACCTTAATTCGTCAATCAAGTGAGGAGCGAAAACCCACAGACACTCGGCCTTCCGTGGAATGAGTTTGACAGCTGTGCTGTAAACCCTGCGGAATGAATCCTGTAAACACGTGGAATTAATGCGTTAAAAAAAGACATTCATCCATGAGACAAAGGGTAGTGGGCCGGATTCGAAGCCATGCCGACTCTGGCATATGTGTGCCGGGGTTAGTGGCTGTAACCGTTGGACCACATAGGCACTGAGAAAACCAACCATTTATTATACCTGTTGCTTTCCTTCGACATATAATAAAACAATAGATTTTTTTTTTTATCAGATTTTCCTCCTGCGACAAAAGGGTTCAAATTGAGATCTGACATCTGTACTGGTCTCTGTCCATGCGTATTCTCTCGAGGAACTAATGTACAGTACATATAATTGAACATGGTCAAGGTCCTTCGATGCTACGTCTAACAAGGCAGTGTGAGGGCAGAACTGGCCAGGCTGATTAGCATATTACTGCCCCTTGACAAAAGCAGACTAATGCACCATAATTTACACAGACCCCTGTTCTTACTGTTGCATCTGCACGAGAAGAAGCAAAGTGTGGGTTTTGTCAACCTTTGTGCCCCATAATTAATGCATGTGTCAGTCTGATCACACAGCATGAATGCTAAATCTATCATCCCGACCCCCATGGCACGGCTAAGGGGGTTGGGAGCCACGTTATTAGCTCTGCCCCCATTCACCACCTCAACCCCAAACTCTTGTTCTCACTCGTGCTACTGGATGCCGTTGAATATTGTATACGGTGCCCCAGACAAGACCTTAATATAAGTAGGCTTTGTGTTTGGTGTTGTATGAGGTGAGTGTGCTGTGAGGTAAAAGCGGGTGTTTGAGGACACGGTACGAGGTTGACACATCTGTCTCTGGCTCTCCGTAAACAACCTTACGTTCCCTTATTAGGGTTGCGCAACTCCAGTACTTGAGAGCTGCAGTCCTACTACTGGAAGTTTGATTTGATATGAATTGCAGTCATTACGTCGATAGGTAGGAAGATACTGTCTGTGCCCATTGGCTAACTACTGGTATAGTACATGTCCATTTTGACATTAACATCCCTCCTGCTCTCTTCTTTCTATTCTTCTCCCCAGGCTCTGGAGCAACACTGCAGAGTCGAAGCTGGTTTCTCTGGCATCCGAGACGTGTACGCCCAGACAGTCAGCCACGATAACATGCAACAAAGCTTTTTCCTCTCCGAGACACTCAAGTAAGTCTAACACGGCAAAGTCAACATCCCCCCGCTACTGAGAATATACCAGCAAACACTTAGCTTTTTTTGATTTGTAAACGGCTACAGAGCTTCTTCCACTAAGTGTAAGTGGCATTTACAGTTTCTGAGAAGTAGTAAGAAGTAAATGGCAATTGCAGTCTAAAGCCCCCTGGAGTCGATCGAATTAGCATAATACAAAAATCCCCATCAAAATCTGTT
Organism: Salvelinus alpinus; assembly: GCF_045679555.1. NCBI lineage: Eukaryota > Metazoa > Chordata > Actinopteri > Salmoniformes > Salmonidae > Salvelinus > Salvelinus alpinus. The sequence goes on from NC_092120.1 coordinate 16,630,460, forward strand.
AGTTTAAGCTCGAGATATATTTTTTCACCGGCTGCTTCTCAATCCACTGCATCCAGCGATGTCGCCCTTCTGCATCTGCGGTGAAAGGTGGCAGAGCTAGAGCGGGGTGTGTCAGACCATGAGACATCCCGGGAAATCTGTCTTCTCACGAAAACGTCTGTAGTAGTTTGACCCCTCGATGGGAAGATGAGACTACATGTTGGTTGTTCTGCTCTAGGACGCCCACAAGCCTCACAAGAAAATAACATAATTCCTGATCTTCCTTATATCTCTCAGATATAGGATAGACAGTTCAGAACAAACTTCCTTTAGAGTTTTGGGGGAACTATCTGTTTGTTTATCCATGTATGAAGCTGTTATTCAATGCATTTCAATGGGCTAATAGCAGTAAGGCTAAATTCAATGTTTCATCAAATAATAGTTATATTTTTATACCTTAAAGGGTCCTAAAACTTGATATCAAATAGATAAATGATCCTTGGTATGACCATCTTAAAACAATTCCATACGTTAGCTTAGAACCCCCACCCCCCTGGCTTAGACTCCCTGGCTTAGACTCTAAAGCATGAAGAAATGTTTTCTCGTTAGCTATGGTTTACACTTTCCACCCTGTTGACTGGTCTGTCTATCGTGAGAACACTCACATTAGTCTAAGATATTCACACAATATATTGAGTGCACTCAAGCACAGTATCTTAATTTCAACATTTACAGACAAACCTTATCATGAAAGGAATAGACATTGAGGAATTCCCATTTAGATTCAGCTGAAAGACTCTGTCTAGCCCCCTCTCAGACTTCGTTTGTGATGGGCTGGTTAAGTGATGTGGACAATCCACATAGTGATGTTGTTTCAGACCGTGAGGAACGTGTGAGTGTCGTCTGGGCCCCCTTAGAGAAAGAACCCTTGAAAACGTTGGTGGGAAAATGGAGAAAGCTGTGTTTTATACTAAATCTTTTCACGAGAGATAAGATGAATTCTAATTTTGATTTTTTTTGGGGGGGGGGGGGGATCTCCAGACAAGCTTTAAATAAAGCACACGCTTCACCTTGCTGTTGTTCATCATGTATTGTATTCGTCAATAATTCAATAATTAATTCAATAGTTGTGAGACATTACAAAAGAGACTTGTTTTACAAAAGCAAAGAATGTCATGTCGTTACATCAGTAATAAATCTATCACTGCCCAACCATGACTAAAACATGTTTTATTGGCTCATACAATAGCATTATAGCCATGATGTATTTGTTTAGATACCCATAGTCTAGGAGAAAACTAGCCAGCCAATCCTTTATTGTAGCCATTCGTTTCCCCAGACACTGACTCTGTTTGTCCCTCTCAGGTATCTATACCTGCTCTTCTCTGACGATGACCTGCTGCCTCTGGAGGACTGGGTGTTCAACACGGAAGCTCACCCCTTGCCCGTCGTCCGCAAGAGCTGCCTACAGGGGGAGGGAGGGACACACGACAAGACAACCTCGGAGTAGCAACCTACTGTACAACCACTGCACAACTCACCTGGATACAGACACAGAGTAACACGTATTGTTACATCACATGCACACAAAACACACACATAGACCCACACATAGACAACATTACACACAGGTAACAACACCGCAACAAAATGCAGGGCCAACGTCCCTTGGGCCCTGTCACAGACTCTCAATTCCTTTCCAGTAAAGGATCTTGTCGTATACGCTGTGATTGTATAATCTTGAGCCGGGTCGGGACTACTTCCTGCCGGCGTTACTTTCTGTGGACAATCAGGACGAACATGATTTTCATGAAAAGAGCACCTTTTTTTCTTTCCTTCTTTCCTCTGTGAGGAAACCAAGAGTATCTTGCAGACCCAAATGTAATGGGAAGAGTGCTGTATTATGGGCCATATTGTGAGAGAGAGAGAGAGAGAGAACCACTGAGCTTTTGCTTTGATTCCGTTTTTTCACCGCAATCAATTAATGATTTCACTTGATCTTGTCATTGCTTTTTTTTTCTGGCTTTTTTCTCTGTCTCTTTGACCAAAGTTGTTTGTTTTTTTGTTCACCCCCTCATAATTCCCTTAACACATCATCTTTGTGGTGAGATTTGACCAAGAGTAAGATGACAGACTAATAGGGAGGGTTGAATGGTGTTGAATATTAAATGTATAGACAATTGTGAAATGTAATACTCAAAATCCACCTTGAAAAGGATTGTTTATTCAGAGTTTCCTTGCAGAAACAGGTTAAATGAATAATAACAGGCATGGGACAAATTGAAAACTGAAGATGTTGTTGGAGAGAGGGAGTGTCTTACATGTCCAGGGACCATTTTTATAAATTCTTTGTCCTTATAATTTGTTTCGAGTACAATACTGGTGAGATATTTTCATCAGGCCAAGTCTGTGTTGAATCCTCCTGGACACTGCCTTTCAGAGCATAACTTCACATTGTGTCAGTCCTGTGACTTTAACACAACTGTCAGTCCTGTTATTGTAACACAAGTGTAAGTCCTGTTACTGTAGCACTATAGAACGACTGTCAGTCCTGTGACTGTAATACTATAGAACGAGTGTCAGTCATGTTACTGTAACACTGTAGAACAAGTGTCAGTCCTGTGACTAAAACACAAGTGTCAGTCCTGTTACTGTAACACTGTGACACAAGTGTCAGTTCTGTGACTCCAACACAAGTGTCAGTCCTGTTACTGTAACACTGTGACACAAGTGTCAGTTCTGTGACTCCAACACAAGTGTCAGTCCTGCTACTGTAACACAAGCACTCACAACCACCCCAGAGGCAAGATCACCACAGCTGGTCTCAGTCGCCTAGTATGACTGGGCTCAAATATGCCTGCCAAAGTTAACAGCCCTCATCGAGAGCTCCGGCTCTCTCAAATCCACAGTGGGGAAAGTTAGGCTTGAGGCTAAGGGTTTGCTAAAATGTATTCCGTAGAGGGGAATGTGAACGGCGCTTTCCTATTTCATCCTTATTCCTATCATCGCTGCTGTCCAATGCAGAGAGAATTTGCTGTACAGACCTGGATGAATGTAAGGGTCCCCTGTATTAGCTTATCTTCAGTTTCTTTTGTGATTTATTTGACTTAATTACATCATTATTTTCATTGCTTTTTCATTTGCTTCCCTCAGGTGTTTCTGTAAAAGAGGAAAAACTTTGACTTTAATTATAGTTCTGGTTGATATGAATTATTGTTATTACTTATCTTTCATTGTTGAATATTTTCAAATACTGATAAAAGACCTGTGCAACTTTGTACATTTAAAGCAACTTCATTTGCTTTGTCTGGATTTTTGTTGTTGTCTGTCCCTAATATTACTGCTTATGGTTTTTACTGTCTGGAGTGTTAAATCTATGTTTGACCTCACCTTCCAACACATTGACTGAGTGTATTTCCTGAATACACTGTCAACTTCACCTATTGATATGGAAGACCTAAGAGCTTCGCCATACTTCACATATGAAACCGCATCACGTATCTGTACCACCAATGCTGCAATTGGCAAAGCTCTGCTTTCTGTAGCTATGTGCTCCAGGTCTACCAGCACAATGTTTCCTATACCTTAACAACATCAATATCAGACAAGATCATTCTCCATGACATCAAGATTAGAAATATTTACATGGCTCTTAGCTCTTGTTCACATTGTAGTTCAGGGCCCACATTCACAAAACCTTTTTAAGAAGCTTTTTAAGTTTTTGCGTAAGAAGTGGTTTGTGAATCTGGACCCAGGTACACAAAACACTGCAGGGGAGTGGGTGTTTGGTTGAGTGAAGTCAGTGGGTGTTTGGTTAAAGGAAGCCAGAAGGTATAGTGTGAAAGAGTGATCAGAACATAGAGGGGCATGCCAGCTAAGCCTTCAAACAGTCTGTACATTGAGTACAACTCTTGTGAAGGTAGTTCTTTGCATAACATCGAGGCATACTTTATGCCATCTATGTCTCAAAGACTCAACAACTTATTCAATATCATAAATGCATAGTTTTGCGTAGTGTTGGGGAGTAGTGAACTACATGCAGTTCAACTAGTAATTTGACTACTTTTTGCAGTAGCTTAGTGGTAGTTGAACAAATTTCAAATCTAGGTAGTGTTTTCAGTAGTTAACTTTTTCACAATGTAGCGGTGTAGCTAACTATTGGAACTACACACTACTTTTTTACCATTTAGCGGTGTAGCTAACTATTGGAACTACACACTACTTTTTTACCATTTAGTGGTGTAGCTAACTACTAGAACTACACACTACTTTTTCACAATGTAGCGGTGTAGCTAACTACTGGAACTACACACTACTTTTTTACCATTTAGTGGTGTAGCTAACTATTGGAACTACACACTACTTTTTTACCATTTAGTGGTGTAGCTAACTACTGGAACTACACACTACTTTTTCACAATGTAGCGGTGTAGCTAACTACTGGAACTACACACTACTTTTTCACAATGTAGCGGTGTAGCTAACTACTGGAACTACACACTACTTTTTGGGCAAAAAAACAAATATGGGTGAAGTAAGAAATAATTCCCTTTCTTTTTCGGCATGAGACCTGGAAAATGTTCACGTGAAAAATTGTTTTTGTGTTTAATAGGCTAAATTACACCTTCTGTTAACATATAACCCCAAAGTGATCGGTTCTTGCCATTTGTTGTCTATGACATTTCCGATTTACATATGATAATTTATCACAAAATAGTTTGGATGTAATGAACTCTTTCAAAGTAACTTTGAGTAAACGGCATGTTCTTCAGGGTAGCTTTAATGTAGCTTAATTTCTTCCCGTGTGAAGTAATTGGTAGCTTGGTAAACTATATTTTCAGAGTAGCTTCCCCAACACTGGTTTTGTGCTGCTTGGATTCATTGCTAGTATATCAGTCTGCGTTTTAATGGAATTTTTCCTCATTGATTTTCATGAGAGGAGATGAGGTGCTCACTGAGTGATGAAATTTGATTAATTGTTGGCACAGGGGATGTTCATTACAGATTTAATTGATGGGGGGACGTCTCAAAGATAGGTAAGGTTCCAGCAATTAGGAACCGAAAATGAATAATGTGGGTTTAGTCATCACACCAATGGAACACAGGAGGGACAATTTCATTTCATTCTGCTCCAAATAGTATACCTTCATGTAACCAGAAAGGCTTATCCAAATCAAGTTATTAGAATTTTATTATATTTTGTCAACAGAGCAAATGTACCCTGCTTAGATAAGTCAAGCAGACAAAAACAAACAGACAATAGTCTTTTCTAAAAAATGCCTGAAATTCTCCCACTTTCTTCCCTTTACACAAATGTTTTTTGAGTCAAACAGCGACAAAGACATGCTGACGTACTAAGAGATGTCTTAGCTTTAAGGTCTTAGAAAGAAAGAAGGTGAGAGAAAGGGAGCACGGTGTGCATCCATGAGCAGCCCTGTTCGGTGTTGGGGGCTACAGATGGGGGGGATTACTGTACATTTGAATGCACCTGAGACTGATACAGATAATCCCTCCTGTAATAATTCCAGTGAAACAGAGCAGAGGAGACGGTGGGGGCCAGTCACCGCTGCTTAGTGAGCGGCCATTGTTATCTTCCTCTCACAGCTTGGTCTCGGCGGCCCCACACGGCTCACTTACGGCCTCCATAGCTCTCCCCGTGCTGGGGCCCTATGTGCATGTACTGCGATCAAGATGGCCGCCTCGCAGAGGAAGGCCCGACAACGCTTGGCGTGGACCTGGTGTGTGTGTGGACAACAAAGGGGAATGGCAGGGGATTTAACTGATCGTCTGTGTGCACTGTAAAGAAGAGGGGAGGGAGATGTGTTGTACTAGCATATGCCTGCTCACTTCCCTCTGTCTCTTCCGATGACCAGTGAGGCAGCGAGACAGACTGTAATTCAAGGCTGTTTCCTTATTCAACCTCCCTCTTCAAGGGATGAAATGAAGATCAAGGTTTGACTTCATGCTCAATGGCTTTTACCCCCGCCCTCTCTCTCCCTGTGTCTTGTCTGTGCGCACTTTCATGGTTTGTTAAGTGGTTATTTTCTCTCAGGGTTTTGAAGAGTAAAAAAACGAGAAACAATTGAAAGATTTTCAGGATAATACTTCAGCAAAAAAATAAGAAACTGCCCATATCTAATCTTGTGAAAGGATGGGTTTGTTTAAGTTTTTGACAGCTCTTTGCGGTGAAAGGCCAATTTTCCAAAGGCAGACACCAAAGTCAGACAATTCCGGGTCATTGTTCAATAGAAAAAGATGGAAGAAACAGAGCAGGCCTGAATATGACAGACTAAAGGTCAAACATTGGAAGCAAAAACATTAAGCATTTCCCCAAGCATTATCAAATTCTAATGAACCTCTTTCCTTTCAGATTCAACTAGTCTCTATCCTCGCTCAATTCTATTCTTATGTTTCCCTCAGTTGGAGATATAGCATTTTAAAGGTTTCATGATTAGATTACGTTGCTAATGAAAACTGATGTGTTTGTCCAATTTCATGATTATCAAATCTTAATGTCAAGATTGTATGATGTTGGGAAATCATCCTATTTTTCCAGGGCATACAGGCATACTCACATTGCTGTTCAACATTATCATAATAGAATGGAATTTTCCATGGTTTCTTCCAAGTCACCCAGCTTGTGAGAGGAGACAAGGATTTGTGTTTTCCCCAACTGTGTGCATGTGAAAGGGGATAGCTAATCAGTTGCTCAACTGAATGCATTCAACCGAAGTGTGTCTTCTGGATTTAACCTAAATCAGAGAGGTGTGGGGGGGCTTGCCTTAATCGACATCCACATCATCTGCACCAGGGGAGCAGTTGTTGTTGGGGGTTAACTGCCATAGTCAAGGGCAGAACAGCAGATTTTTCCACCATGCCGGCTCAGGGATTCGAACCAGCGACCTTTCAGTTACTGGCCCAACGCTTGTGACTCTGGGTGCATGTGGGTGTGTGTTGAGCAGATTCCCCCAGACAACGGTGTGCTGATTGGTCTGTCAGAAAACTGCACCGCTAGCACTTCTCAAGGTCCAATAGTCCTGGGTCACCCAGCTACCAACACCTTGTTAGGGAGAGGGAGCAATCACAGCTGCATCATCAGCTGCTAACACAGACATCCATAGCACTGGGACCTCATGTTCATTAGAGCACAGTGTAGCAAAATATTTTACAACGGAAACAGAAATCAACCTTTCTTATTGGACAATTCCAGATAGTACCTCCTCGTTTCGGGAACATTTCCTTCCGTTTTATTACTAGTGAACACAACCCTCATGAATACTGAGTTCAACAGAAGAAGACATCCAGTAAAGGAATCTGTTCAAAAGTCTATTCAGTGAACTATTGTATGATTCGTACTGTAGTTTGCAGGATTGCATGGTAATTCAAGGTCACACAATTCAGGGTTAAAATTACAGAGAAGACAATGTGGGCGAAACAACAATGTCGAGTTATTCTGCCTCAGTAAACGTGTAACGGGTGACGCTCTCCTCATCCTCGGAAGAGGTGAGGAGAGAAGGATCTTCAGACCAAAACGCAGCTTGTGGGAAATAAGCCATCTTTATTATAACAACGATAAAGATGGCAACACGAAACGAAAACAAAAACTTTCCAAACTACAAAACAACAAAACGACGTTGACGAGACCTGAACATAAACTTACATAACTAAACATAAACTTACGTACAGGTAACAGACGACATCGAAACGAAAACAAAACAAACAAACGCTACAGTCCTATGTGGTACGAACATAACATACGGACACAGGAGACAATCACCCACAAACAAACAGTGAGAACGCCCTACCTAAATATGACTCTTAATTAGAGGAAAATGCAAACCACCTGCCTCTAATCAAGAGCCATACCAGGTAACCCAAAACCAACATAGAAACAGATAACATAGACTGCCCACCCAAAACACATGCCCTGACCATAAACACATAAAAAACAACATAAAACAGGTCAGGACTGTTACAGTACCCCCCCCTCAAGATGCGCACGCCGGGCGCACAAGCACAAAGTCCAGGGGAGGGTCCGGGTGGGCAGTTGACCACGGTGGTGGTTCCGGCTCAGGACGCTGTCCCCATACCACCATAGTCACTCCCCTCTTCTGTCTACCCCTTCTACTGACCACCCTAACACTACCATCCCCTAAATAAACAGCTAGCACCGGGACAAGGGGCAGCACCGGGACAAGGGGTAGCACCGGGACAAGGGGCAGCACCAGAACAAGGGGCAGCACCAGAACAAGGGGCAGCACCGGAATAAGGGGCAGCACCGGGACAAGGGGCAGCACCGGGACAAGGGGCAGCACCGGGACAAGGGGCAGCACCGGGACAAGGGGCAGCACCGGGACAAGGGGCAGCACCGGGACAAGGGGCAGCACCGGGACAAGGGGCAGCACCGGGACAAGGGGCAACACCGGGACAAGGGGCAGATCCCGGCTGAAGGACTCTGGCAGGTCCTGTTTGGACGGCTCTGGCAGGTCCATGCAGGCTGACGGCTCTCGACGCTCATGGCAGACTGACGGCTCTCTACGCTCATGGCAGGCTGACGGCTCTCGACGCTCATGGCAGGCTGACGGCTCTCGACGCTCATGGCAGGCTGACGGCTCTCGACGCTCATGGCAGGCTGACGGCTCTCGACGCTCATGGCGCTCTGACGGCTCTGGCTGCTCATGGCTCTCTAACGGCTCTGGCTGCTCATGGCTCACTGACGGCTCTGGCTGCTCATGGCTCACTGACGGCTCTGGCTGCTCATGGCTCTCTGACGGCTCTGGCTGCTCATGGCTCGCTGGCGGCTCTGGCAGATCCTGTCTGATTGGCGGCTCTGGCAGATCCTGTCTGGTTGGCGGCTCTGGCAGATCCTGTCTGGTTGGCGGCTCTGGCAGATCCTGTCTGGTTGGCGGCTCTGGCAGATCCTGTCTGGTTGGCGGCTCTGGCAGATCCTGTCTGGCGGGCGGCTCTAGCGGCTCCTGTCTGGCTGACGGCTCTAGCGGCTCCTGTCTGGCGGATGGCTCTGTAGGCTCATGGCAGACGGGCGGCTTTGCAGGCTCATGGCAGACGGGCGGCTTTGCAGGCTCCTGGCAGACGGATGGCTCAGATGGCGCTGGGGAGACGGATGGCTCAGATGGCGCTGGGGAGACGGATGGCTCAGATGGCGCTGGGGAGACGGATGGCTCAGATGGCGCTGGGGAGACGGATGGCTCTGGCCGGATACGGCGCACTGTAGACCTGGTGCGTGGTGCCGGAACTGGAGGCACCGGGCTAATGATAAGCACCTTCCTACTAGTGCGTGGAGCAGGGACAGGGCACACTGAACTCTCAAAGCGTACTCTATACCTGGTGCGTGGTACCGGCACTGGTGGCACCTGGCTGAGGGCACGCACCTCAGGACTAGTACGGGGAGAAGTGACAGTGTGTACAGGACTTAGGAGACGCACAGGTGGCTTAGTGCGTGGGGCCGGAACTGGAGGCACTGAACTGGATACACGCACTATAGGGAGAGTGCGTGGAGGAGGAACAGGGCTCTGGAAATGCACTGGTAGCCTAGTGCGTAATGTAGGCACTGTAGGTACTAGGCTGGGGCGGGGAGGTGGCGCCGGAAATACCGGACCGTGCAGGCGTACTGGCTCTCTTGAGCATTGAGCCTGCCCAACCTTACCTGGTTGAATGCTCCCGGTCGCCCGCCCAGTACGAGGAGGTGGAATAACCCGCACCGGGCTGTGTAGGCGAACCGGGGAAACCATGCGTAAGGCAGGTGCCATGTATGCCGGCCCGAGGAGACGCACTGGAGACCAGACGCGTTGAGCCGGCCTCATGACACCTGGCTCAATGCCCAATCTAGCCCTACCAGTGCGGGGAGGTGGAATAACCCGCACTGGGCTATGCACACGTACAGGAGACACCGTGCGCTCTACTGCGTAACACGGTGTCTGCCCGTACTCTCGCTCTCCACGGTAATTACAGGGAGTAGGCGCAGGTTTCCTACCTGACCTCGGCCCACTATCTCCTAGCCCCCCCCCAAGAAATTTTTGGGAATTACTCACGGGCTTTTTTGGCTTCCGTGCCAGACGCGTTCCCTCATAGCTCCGGTTCCTCTCCCAGGTAGCCTCTGCTCTCCTCAATGCCTCCACCTGTTCCCATGGGAGGCGATCCCTCCCAGCCAGGATCTCCTCCCAAGTGTAGCAACCCTTTCCATCCAAAACATCGTCCCATGTCCATTGCTCCTTTCTCTCCTGTCCCTTACTCCGTTTCGTTTTCCCTTGCCGCTTGGTCTTAGCGTGTAGGTGGGTGATTCTGTAACGGGTGACGCTCTCCTCATCCTCGGAAGAGGTGAGGAGAGAAGGATCTTCAGACCAAAACGCAGCTTGTGGGAAATAAGCCATCTTTATTATAACAACGATAAAGATGGCAACACGAAACGAAAACAAAAACTTTCCAAACTACAAAACAACAAAACGACGTTGACGAGACCTGAACATAAACTTACATAACTAAACATAAACTTACGTACAGGTAACAGACGACATCGAAACGAAAACAAAACAAACAAACGCTACAGTCCTATGTGGTACGAACATAACATACGGACACAGGAGACAATCACCCACAAACAAACAGTGAGAACGCCCTACCTAAATATGACTCTTAATTAGAGGAAAATGCAAACCACCTGCCTCTAATCAAGAGCCATACCAGGTAACCCAAAACCAACATAGAAACAGATAACATAGACTGCCCACCCAAAACACATGCCCTGACCATAAACACATAAAAAACAACATAAAACAGGTCAGGACTGTTACAGTACCCCCCCCTCAAGATGCGCACGCCGGGCGCACAAGCACAAAGTCCAGGGGAGGGTCCGGGTGGGCAGTTGACCACGGTGGTGGTTCCGGCTCAGGACGCTGTCCCCATACCACCATAGTCACTCCCCTCTTCTGTCTACCCCTTCTACTGACCACCCTAACACTACCATCCCCTAAATAAACAGCTAGCACCGGGACAAGGGGCAGCACCGGGACAAGGGGTAGCACCGGGACAAGGGGCAGCACCAGAACAAGGGGCAGCACCAGAACAAGGGGCAGCACCGGAATAAGGGGCAGCACCGGGACAAGGGGCAGCACCGGGACAAGGGGCAGCACCGGGACAAGGGGCAGCACCGGGACAAGGGGCAGCACCGGGACAAGGGGCAGCACCGGGACAAGGGGCAGCACCGGGACAAGGGGCAACACCGGGACAAGGGGCAGATCCCGGCTGAAGGACTCTGGCAGGTCCTGTTTGGACGGCTCTGGCAGGTCCATGCAGGCTGACGGCTCTCGACGCTCATGGCAGACTGACGGCTCTCTACGCTCATGGCAGGCTGACGGCTCTCGACGCTCATGGCAGGCTGACGGCTCTCGACGCTCATGGCAGGCTGACGGCTCTCGACGCTCATGGCAGGCTGACGGCTCTCGACGCTCATGGCGCTCTGACGGCTCTGGCTGCTCATGGCTCTCTAACGGCTCTGGCTGCTCATGGCTCACTGACGGCTCTGGCTGCTCATGGCTCACTGACGGCTCTGGCTGCTCATGGCTCTCTGACGGCTCTGGCTGCTCATGGCTCGCTGGCGGCTCTGGCAGATCCTGTCTGATTGGCGGCTCTGGCAGATCCTGTCTGGTTGGCGGCTCTGGCAGATCCTGTCTGGTTGGCGGCTCTGGCAGATCCTGTCTGGTTGGCGGCTCTGGCAGATCCTGTCTGGTTGGCGGCTCTGGCAGATCCTGTCTGGCGGGCGGCTCTAGCGGCTCCTGTCTGGCTGACGGCTCTAGCGGCTCCTGTCTGGCGGATGGCTCTGTAGGCTCATGGCAGACGGGCGGCTTTGCAGGCTCATGGCAGACGGGCGGCTTTGCAGGCTCCTGGCAGACGGATGGCTCAGATGGCGCTGGGGAGACGGATGGCTCAGATGGCGCTGGGGAGACGGATGGCTCAGATGGCGCTGGGGAGACGGATGGCTCAGATGGCGCTGGGGAGACGGATGGCTCTGGCCGGATACGGCGCACTGTAGACCTGGTGCGTGGTGCCGGAACTGGAGGCACCGGGCTAATGATAAGCACCTTCCTACTAGTGCGTGGAGCAGGGACAGGGCACACTGAACTCTCAAAGCGTACTCTATACCTGGTGCGTGGTACCGGCACTGGTGGCACCTGGCTGAGGGCACGCACCTCAGGACTAGTACGGGGAGAAGTGACAGTGTGTACAGGACTTAGGAGACGCACAGGTGGCTTAGTGCGTGGGGCCGGAACTGGAGGCACTGAACTGGATACACGCACTATAGGGAGAGTGCGTGGAGGAGGAACAGGGCTCTGGAAATGCACTGGTAGCCTAGTGCGTAATGTAGGCACTGTAGGTACTAGGCTGGGGCGGGGAGGTGGCGCCGGAAATACCGGACCGTGCAGGCGTACTGGCTCTCTTGAGCATTGAGCCTGCCCAACCTTACCTGGTTGAATGCTCCCGGTCGCCCGCCCAGTACGAGGAGGTGGAATAACCCGCACCGGGCTGTGTAGGCGAACCGGGGAAACCATGCGTAAGGCAGGTGCCATGTATGCCGGCCCGAGGAGACGCACTGGAGACCAGACGCGTTGAGCCGGCCTCATGACACCTGGCTCAATGCCCAATCTAGCCCTACCAGTGCGGGGAGGTGGAATAACCCGCACTGGGCTATGCACACGTACAGGAGACACCGTGCGCTCTACTGCGTAACACGGTGTCTGCCCGTACTCTCGCTCTCCACGGTAATTACAGGGAGTAGGCGCAGGTTTCCTACCTGACCTCGGCCCACTATCTCCTAGCCCCCCCCCAAGAAATTTTTGGGAATTACTCACGGGCTTTTTTGGCTTCCGTGCCAGACGCGTTCCCTCATAGCTCCGGTTCCTCTCCCAGGTAGCCTCTGCTCTCCTCAATGCCTCCACCTGTTCCCATGGGAGGCGATCCCTCCCAGCCAGGATCTCCTCCCAAGTGTAGCAACCCTTTCCATCCAAAACATCGTCCCATGTCCATTGCTCCTTTCTCTCCTGTCCCTTACTCCGTTTCGTTTTCCCTTGCCGCTTGGTCTTAGCGTGTAGGTGGGTGATTCTGTAACGGGTGACGCTCTCCTCATCCTCGGAAGAGGTGAGGAGAGAAGGATCTTCAGACCAAAACGCAGCTTGTGGGAAATAAGCCATCTTTATTATAACAACGATAAAGATGGCAACACGAAACGAAAACAAAAACTTTCCAAACTACAAAACAACAAAACGACGTTGACGAGACCTGAACATAAACTTACATAACTAAACATAAACTTACGTACAGGTAACAGACGACATCGAAACGAAAACAAAACAAACAAACGCTACAGTCCTATGTGGTACGAACATAACATACGGACACAGGAGACAATCACCCACAAACAAACAGTGAGAACGCCCTACCTAAATATGACTCTTAATTAGAGGAAAATGCAAACCACCTGCCTCTAATCAAGAGCCATACCAGGTAACCCAAAACCAACATAGAAACAGATAACATAGACTGCCCACCCAAAACACATGCCCTGACCATAAACACATAAAAAACAACATAAAACAGGTCAGGACTGTTACAAAACGTCAACGACTGTTTATGCTGTGTTTGGAGCTGGTGATTTGTGGTCTGTCAGCAGTTGCCAGAGTGAAGCAGGCTCTTATGCCAATTAATGTTGAATTTTTTTTCTCCTGAGGCTTTGAATAATCAGAGACCCTATTTCAGAATGTCTGTCGTGATTAATCTAACGCAAATTTTTTCTACCAAGTTCATTGTAATTAATAATATCCAGTTGTCACTCACAGCGCCGTATACTATGCATATCGCCCTCTCTGTGACATTACAGTGACCGCAGTTTGGAGAGATTTAAGGCATTAAAAACTTTGGAACAAGCCCTATTTTCTCAGCAGTTGTTGTTCTGACAATGGTTCGAGGGCTCTCTCTACCTCTCTCTACCTCTCTCTCCTTCTCTTCAGATATTATGTATTTTCATATCGGAGATAGTTTTGTCTTGTTATTCTGCAGGTGCTTTTGAATGGGCTTCATACCATTGTTTTGTTTTAACAGCAGTATACTAAAATCAACATGGGTATGAGTTTTGCCTAGTTCATTCCAAGCCTTAACAATTTTGTTAAAGGGAAACCTGCCTTATGCTTTCAACACATCTCAATTATGTTCTGATGGGAATGTGCTAAAGCTTTTTGGAACGCGCGTAGACTGACGACGCTCTAGAATACAAAATATGTTTACAGGATAATTGTTTAAACTGAGATGGGTTTTTGTTTGTGAAGATTGAAATGAAACTCATTGCTCAGAGATTCTGTTGTGTTTTACAGGATAATAGGGAGGCTATGCTGGATTTAAAGGTTGTTGCAATCACTTATTGCAATTCTAATGATTCAACCAGGGTCGAACAGCATTGAGTACCACATCCTTGAGAAGAATAACACTCACCCATGGTTTTACATGAACATTTGCAGGGTTAGTTTGAATTGTGTGCTGGCATTATGTTTAGACTCTAAATAGTTACATGGACCTCTTCAACTGAGGACCAGCAGTAATCAATGTACAGATGCTGAGCCCTGAGTAGAGCTCTGGAGAAATCTTATCATCTTTGTAACTCTCAAACTATCGACTGGGATCATTTTGACCCAAGAGGCATATTGTAGATCTCATAGCCCAAAGGTGGTTTCTTCAAATCTTTATGACTTTGTCAATCAACTTGTTCTTAATGCATTTAAATCCTTTTGTTTTAGAAAATTCAACTCCTTTGTGGTCATTTTGACCCACACCAAAAATACATATTTCTGGCTATAGAAATGTTATTGATAGGACCTCTATTTGAATCTAGGTTTCTCTGGAGGGGGGGGGGGTCTGTATCAGTGATTTTGACCAGGTAGACAGATCATCTATAGAGATATGTGACTCACCATCTGGATTCGCTCTTATGTAGCAAAATTTGAAATGTTTTTTTTTTTACGTTGGTAAAAAGTAGAGACTCAGAGCTACAAAATGGTATATCATACACTGCATTTTTGAGGAACAATGGGAAAGTCATTCTGCTTTGAAAGTTGATAGACTTGTAAACTCACTTTTTTTTACACCCATTCAGCATTGTTCACACCCTCTTAAACCAGCCCCACCCATCTCTTTAAGGATTCACATGAGGTCATGTGCTAAACAGTGAGTAGTGTAGTAAAGATTGAAAGTAAAAGTGATAGTAGCCTACAATAATGAACAATTACAGGTTAACAAAGTGTCCAGATGTAAAGATGCCTTAATAGAAAATGACTGAAGTCAAAGTCAAAGTCACCCAGTAAAATACTACTTGAGTAAAAGTCTAAAAGTATTTGGTTTTAAAAAATACTTCAGTATCAAAAGTAAATGGAATTGCTCAAATGTACTTAAGTATCAAAAGTAAAAGTATAAATTATTTCAAATTCCTTATACCAGACGGACCAATTTTTAATTTTTTTTTATTGACGGATAGCCAGGGGCACACTCCAACACTCAGACGTAATTTACAAATGAAGCATTTGTGTTTAGTGAGTCTGTGTGGTATGTCACAAAATCATGTTACGACCACACATATCAATATTCATTTTATATATCAATAAGTCTTGCTAAGTGGATGGGTCTCTACAGAAGGTGTAAACTGTACAGCCAAATGGTTACTTTCATAGTAGCAATATCAGAAATAGATAGTGTCAATATAAATAATAATAATATACAGTATGTACACGAACTATATCAATAACGAAAGTGATAGATGAGGTAGTTATATGCATACAATCAGGGGTAAAGTGGCTGAGCAGTGGGATAAATAATGTGTTAGGAGAGAGTCATTTGAATAGAGGCACTGCAGATAGTGCTGATGACTGGTCCGTCTGAACCACACATGAACAAGGGAATCTATATTCGGAGAGCCTGTTTCTGTCCTGCCCTTGACTTTGGTGCAGGGCATGTGATGTCCATAGCCTCTTTGTCGCAAAACTCCCTGATCTTCTCAAAACATATGTTTGTCTAGTTGTGTCCAGTCCAGGTGCTGCTTGTACAGGCAGACCATCTATGGGAGGAGGGATGTCAGCGTTGCGCAGCAGCTGAATCCTGGTCCCGACTGAGTCCGAACGCTCCTTTGTGACAACAACACCAGGTTCCAAAGCATCGAAGCTGTAAAACAGGAAATAACACAAAAACATTTGAAGACATTACAACCTTGCACAACATCAATTCACCTCCCAAGTTTAGATAAGAAAAATAACCTCATACAATGCAATGAAAAAAATATTCACCTGAAGTGCTGGTACTGCTTGATCTATGGCAGGCATACGCCGGAGAATACAGGGATTGTGGTGATATAACTCCCTTCTATCAACCAATCAGGATCAAAACAACCAACAAAAAAAAGATTTATTCAATGGAAAGTGTTATATAAATACCAGAATTCTTATAAAACCCTCCAATATGCAATATGTGCAACTTGTTTTGGGATTTTGGTTGCGATAACATTTGGTTTGAAGTGACTGAGGATTTGGGCATACTTTTAAAAGCATCCTTCCACAGGCCCTCCCACTCCAATTGTTTCACTGGCAGCGATGCTAATGCTAATTGTCGCTCAGGATCAAATAATAACTTTTTGTCAATAAAAGTAAGTATATACACTACCGTTCAAAAGAATCTGGTCACTTAGAAATGTCCTTGTTTTTGAAAGAAAAGCTACTTTTTTTATCCATTAAAATAATATCAAATTGATCAGAAATACAGTGTAGACATTGTTAATTTTGTAAATAACTATTGTAGCTGGAAACGGCTGATTTTAAATGGAATATCTACATAGGTGTACAGAGGCCCATTATCAGCAACCATCACTCCTGTGTTCCAATGTCACGTTGTGTTAGCTAATCCAAGTTTATAATTTTAAAAGGCTAATTGATTAGAAAACCCTTTTGCAATTATGTTAGCACAGCTGAAAACTGTTGTTCTGATTAAAAAGCAATAAAACTGGCCTTCTTTAGACTAGTTGAGTATCTGGAGCATCAGCATTTGTGAGTTCGATTACAGGCTCAAAATGGCCAGAAACAAATAACTTTCTTCTGAAACTAGTCAGTCTACTCCTATTCTGAGAAATGAAAGCTATTCCATGCCAGAAATTGCCAAGAAACTGAAGATTCCGTACAATGCTGTGTACTGCACCCTTCACAGAACAGCGCAAACTGGCTCTAACCAGCATTGAAAGAGGAGTGGGAGGCCCCGGTGCACAACTGAGCAAGAGGACAAGTACATTAGAGTGTCTAGTTTGGTAGTTTGAGGGTAAAAGGTTTCCCCACGAAATGTAAAAGAGTTCGACAGAAGTATAAATGCCAAGGTTAGTCTAGAGTTGAAACCTTTTGTTTTGAGTTACCTCCAAAGGGGTGCAGTTTGTTTCTGTAGTGAAGTTACACCTCAATACCCACAGTCATCCAGAAATCCGTTGTGCAGTACCTAAAAAGACATTCATACAACATTAGACACATGGGAGACCATTGCACTGCTTTTTCAATGGTTTCCATTCTGGATCTGTAATTGAACATCTGTTGCCCAGTCCCTGTGACAAAATTCAGCCACCATGCAATGAATCTCAACCCAAACAGTCAGTGAACTCCCATTCAAACACCAATTCCCACTGCGACCATAATAATATCAGTTCTGCATCCCAACCTTTTTTGACCAACCAGAAAACTCTGGAGATGGGATATATAGAGTTAGTTGTTAACATTGGGCTTGGGCCCTTCTGAGCCTCCAAGCTGTCCCGTGCCTGGGACTCCCCTGCTCTCCGGTGGCAATTTGATGAAAGAAACATTTGCATGATTCATTTCTAGCTTCTTTCCCAAGGACTCCTTCCCCCCGGTGTTTGACCAATGGCCCTCCACCTGCTTCCGTTACCGTCCAATAGTAGCCACCTGAGAGCAGTTTTTATTAGTTAGTTACACCTGCATCTACAGGTGTAATAGTTATTTTTGCACTTGTGTGCTACTTTATGAATAGCTGATTCACACCTGGAGGAAAAACCTTCAGAAGGGCTTGATTTAGTATTTAGTGAACAAGGGGGGACCAGAACATTTTATAGTCCGAATACAGGAGCCCTATTGACTGCTGATTGTGTTGGAAGGCAGAACCTCTCTGGCTCTGTCACCAACTGAGGGCATCAGCCAGAGGTTATTCTTCTACGGTGTCCATATTAGGACAGAGTCACAACTTCCATGGACGTGGCGTCCTTATATGGACACCGTAATACACAGAGAATGAATTCTGCACTAGACACCTTGATGATGGATCAGGTGAACGGAATGCTATCATGTCTACTTTCATGCTTATCCTAAATATTATTTGAATTCAAAATCAAAATAGATACGATTCACAAAGGGATTCCCAGTATATTATGATGATACGCTTGCAGTATACTTTCAGTGTGGCGTTCTCAAGCCCATCTGTAGCAATATGCTGAAGTAATGTTCTACTCATTGTTCTATTATGATCTGTGGTGTTATAACATCAAGACAGATGAATTGTTATTGTGCTTCGTTCATTTGTATAAGTGATACCACTGATTAATTAAAGCTAGACGATGACTGGAGCATACTAGCTGCTCTATGGTGAGCCTAGGATTTGCAGGACTTTTTTCCCCCACTCTCCTTCATTATTATTAAAGTCCATAATGAACATATCATGCAAAGCCAAAGAGCTGGCATTATTGCTTTTTAATGTTACTTTAATCACTTTTGCATATCGCAATGGCCAAAGTGTAATGAGGACTATCCTTATTCAGATCTGAATCACAGCTGTGATTTTATGTTTTTCCATCATTTTCGTGTCACTATCGTTGATTTCTAGATGTCTAACTGTACACGGCAGATCGTAACGCAGATTATGAAGTCACTGGTATGAAACGAAGTAAGATCACATTTGTACCATAGAACGTTTCCCTAGATTTTTTTAGCTTCAAGTGGCTTCAAAAGAATCTTCTGGTGCTAGTGCAGTTGCATACACGTTTGCATATAAGTCTCGGGGAGTTTATAGATCATTAATGCAGCTCTGGGAGTTTTTTGCGGAAGTGGGTGGAGAAGACAGGCACGGTTTGAAAAACAAGTGTGCTAATCGAAAGAGCCAGGTAGTGCTTTGAAAGCAGTATATTCCTGATGAAGGGGATTAATAATAGGAAAACTCTTCTGTGCGAAAGCAGACGGTAATTATGGGCCGCCACTGTTGATTGACAGTCGGGCTCTTTCAATCGCCGCACTTTAGAGTGATTGAAACACTCAGTTCATTAAAAAAAGGGCCTCAATTAAGCTAATTGTAATTGAGAGGCAGCTGGGTACTGTTCCAAACAAAGTCTTATTGCACGAATAACTTTTACACCCCTTTAACAGCTTTTTCTCTTGTGTTCCTTCCTGATATATACTGTATATATTAATGATCAATCTGTCTATTAAGTCGGGAAGCAAGGGCAGCCCAAATAACAAAATTATGTATTATGCAAGATAAGACATGCTAACGAATTTTCTGACAGAATATTTGGTAGGCTAACACTATGTGGATACTCCATCTGTAGATGCAGACTACCAGTAACATTTCAACTATGTACTAACCCTAACCCTTCACCCTTATCCTAAAGTTAAACTTAACTCTTACCCTAACCCTAATCCTAACCCTTATTCTAAACCAACCCTAACTGTAACCTTAGCAAGCAGTTGCTAATCAACAGATAGTTTGTTGGTAGTATGACCATCTGTGGGGCATCTACAGATGGACTATCCAGACTATGCAAACAAAGTGGGACTGACTAGATATTTTTTATTGTGCGAATAATTAATGAGGGGGGATGTTTATCTTGTGAAATATTGTCCTACAGCTTTCTAAATAAAACGTTTGATTCCAAATTAGAAGGACATATTTGATCCCCTATTAGACTTGTATATTGTTGAATGATAATATTATATTTTCTTCCTTTGTTTGACCTCAGAAAAACCTTGTGCTCTGCGGTTGCTCCTGAGTATAGTAACAGCAATGTCTGATGTTGGACTCACAAATTCAATGAGCATAGAAAACCATATCCTCTAATAGTGATGAAGCATGTTGTGTTGCATGACACCTGCTAATCACAGTAATGACAAACTTGTATGACTAATTTGCATCTAAATATCTGTTGTCTCTATGGTGGTTGTACTGAAGCTGACGTCTCTATGGTGATTGTACTGAAGCTGACGTCTCTATGGGGATTGTACTGAAGCTGACGTCTCTATGGGGATTGTACTGAAGCTGATGTCTCTATGGTGGTTGTACTGAAGCTGATGTCTCTATGGTGGTTGTACTGAAGCTGACGTCTCTATGGTGATTGTACTGAAGCTGACGTCTCTATGGGGATTGTACTGAAGCTGATGTCTCTATGGTGGTTGTACTGAAGCTGATGTCTCTATGGTGGTTGTACTGAAGCTGATGTCTCTATGGTGATTGTACTGAAGCTAACGTCTCTATGGTGGTTGTACTGAAGCTACATGTAATGTCTCTATGGTGATTGTACTGAAGCTGACGTCTCTATGGTGGTTGTACTGAAGCTGATGTCTCTATGGTGGTTGTACTGAAGCTAATGTCTCTATGGTGGTTGTACTGAAGCTGATGTCTCTATGGTGGTTGTACTGAAGCTAATGTCTCTATGGTGGTTGTACTGAAGCTGATGTCTCTATGGTGGTTGTACTGAAGCTACATGTAATGTCTCTATGGTGGTTGTACTGAAGCTAATGTCTCTATGGTGGTTGTACTGAAGCTAATGTCTCTATGGTGGTTGTACTGAAGCTAATGTCTCTATGGTGGTTGTACTGAAGCTACATGTAATGTCTCTATGGTGGTTGTACTGAAGCTAATGTCTCTATGGTGGTTGTACTGAAGCTAATGTCTCTATGGTGGTTGTACTGAAGCTGATGTCTCTATGGTGGTTGTACTGAAGCTAATGTCTCTATGGTGGTTGTACTGAAGCTGATGTCTCTATGGTGGTTGTATTGAAGCTAACATCTCTATGGTGGTTGTACTGAAGCTAATGTCTCTATGGTGGTTGTACTGAAGCTAATGTCTCTATGGTGATTGTACTGAAGCTGATGTCTCTATGGTGGTTGTACTGAAGCTGATGTCTCTATGGGGATTGTATTGAAGCTGATGTCTCTATGGTGGTTGTACTGAAGCTGATGTCTCTATGGTGGTTGTACTGAAGCTGATGTCTCTATGGTGGTTGTACTGAAGCTGATGTCTCTATGGTGATTGTACTGAAGCTGTTGTCTCTATGGTGGTTGTACTGAAGCTAATGTCTCTATGGTGGTTGTACTGAAGCTAACATCTCTATGGTGGTTGTACTGAAGCTGATGTCTCTATGGTGATTGTACTGAAGCTGTTGTCTCTATGGTGGTTGTACTGAAGCTAATGTCTCAATGGTGGTTGTACTGAAGCTGACGTCTCTATGGTGGTTGTACTGAAGCTAACGTCTCTATGGTGATTGTACTGAAGCTGATGTCTCTATGGTGGTTGTACTGAAGCTGACGTCTCTATGGTGATTGTACTAAAGCTGATGTCTCTATGGTGGTTGTACTGAAGCTGATGTCTCTATGGTGATTGTACTGAAGCTGATGTCTCTATGGTGGTTGTACTGAAGCTGACGTCTCTATGGTGATTGTACTAAAGCTGATGTCTCTATGGTGGTTGTACTAAAGCTGATGTCTCTATGGTGGATGTACTGAAGCTAATGTCTCTATGGTGATTGTACTGAAGCTGGTGATTACATGTTGTTCCACAGCTGGAGTGCTTTATCTCAGCTGATGAATTGTAAAGGAATGTATAGTGCTACATATTTTACAAGGTTAAGTAAAATTGAATGACAGTTAGCGTTGCATACTTGTATAATTCCTTTATAGTGCACTACTTTTGACCCGGTATGTCAGTAAAAGGATTCCATTTGGCACGTAGACCAAGTTAATGGCCGTGCTTTCTGGGGGCAAACATGGAAATGTAATTGTTTAGAAGTTCCATATGAAAGAATGACTCTTTACAGTTTATTCATGGCACTTTTAAAAGCATATGCAAGCCATACATCATTATCAGGTTAAGAGTGGTAATTATCCCTGTTTTTTTAAGCTTGTTGGAACAAACAACAAAGGCACGACATGCCTGAATGACACTCGATTCCATGTTTTTATTAGATATTACACATTTTTCATAATTATGAATCACAAAAACAAAAATAATTGTGACGACTTGCAGCCCACATTCAAATGTCTGCTGTTAATTGCCCGTGAAGTCATTTCCATAAATAATGTGCCACCGTTGATTGAGGAGGGCCCTATCTGTCACACAGGACTAATCAAATGAGCACAGTGTCTTTGAGTAATTGCACCCAGGGGCCAAAATAAGGATAGACGTGTGCTGAATTCAATGATTCATCGAACTAGTATCTTAGGGCAAACAGAACAGGTAGCTCATATGCATATTATTTTATTGAAACTATTCAAAACAGAAAATTAAGATGAAATATTATATCCTGAAATCTCCCATTTGCAACAATAAAGTGAATGTAAGATATTTCCTAGTCTCAAACTTCCATAGGCCACATTTGGCAAATTCTGGCTTCGCAGTAGCTGGCTAAAAAGCACTTGTGTCAGTTGGAATGGACAGTTAAGAAGACATTGAGCAAAGTCAAAAAAAAAAATATATTTTTTTTTTATTATTTCACCTTTATTTAACCAGGTAGGCTAGTTGAGAACAAGTTCTCATTTGCAACTGTGACCTGGCCAAGATAAAGCATAGCAGTGTGAACAGACAACAACACAGAGTTACACATGGAATAAACAATAAACAAGTCAATAACATAGTAGGGAAAAAAAGAAAAGAGAATCTATATACAATGTGTGCAAAAGGCATGAGGAGGTAGGCAATAAATAGGCCATAGGAGCGAATAATTACAATTTAGCAGATTAACACTGGGGTGATAAATCATCAGAGGGTCATGTGCAAGTAGAGATACTGGTGTGCAAAAGAGCAGAAAAGTAAATAAATAAAAACAGTATGGGGATGAGGTAGGTAAATTGGGTGGGCTATATACCGATGGACTATGAAGCAATGATGTGCTCAATTGGAGCTCTCACCACACTGTATCCTATTGTTTTCTGCTTCAGCTCTCACACTGTGTCTCGCATTTTCATATTTGAAGCACAATGGGATCAGAGACAAATTGATATGCGTTTCCAGCCAAGGATGTCTTTGCGGTACTAATATTCTGATATCGCATTGTGTTTAGGATGACTTAGGGCAACACTGCTCCTAGAGTGCCGCAGGCAGTTCATGTTTTTGATTTAACCAACCTGGAAGACGAGGTGTGTTGAATGTAGGCAATCACTGAACTGATCAATTAGCACCTGCGGCACTCCAGGAACAGGGTTGCCTACCCCTGACCAATTTTATAAATGGACCGCACAGGCCTTTGATTAGGCATGTTGGAGACTCCCCAAACATATGGAAGAAGGTACTCTGGTCAGATGAGATGAAAATGTAGATTTTTTGCCATCAAGGAAAACGCCATGTCTGGCGTAAACCTAACACCTCTCATCACCCCGAGAACAACATCTCCACAGTGAAGCATGGTGGTGGCAGCATCATGCTGTGGGGATGTTTTTCATCGGCAGTGACTGGGAAACTGGTCAGAATTGAAGGAATGATGGATGGCGCTAAATACAGGGAAATTCTTGAGGGAAACCTGTTTCAGTCTTCCAGAGATTTGAGACTGGGACGGAGGTTCACCTTCCAGCAGGACAATGACCCTAAGCATACTGCTAAAGCAACACTCGACTGGTTTAAGGGGAAACATTTAAATGTCTTGGAATGGCTTAGTCAAAGCCCAGACCTCAATCCAATTGAGCATCTGTGGTATGACATAAAGATTGATGTACACCAGCGGAACCCATCCAACTTGAAGGAGCTGGAGCAGTTTTGCCTTGAAGAATGGGCAAAACCACAGTGGCTAGATGTGCCAAGCTTATAGAGACATACCCCAAGAGACTTGTAGCTGTAATTGCTGCAAAAGGTGGCTCTACAAAGTATTGACATTGGGGGGTGAATAGTTATGCACGCTCAAGCTTTCAGATTTTTTGGTCTTATTTCTTGTTTGTTCCACACCAAAAAATATTTTGCATCTTCAAAGTGGTAGGCATGTTGTGTAAATCAAATTATGCAACCCCCCAAAAATCTATTTTAATTCCAGGTTGTAAGGCAACAAAATAGGAAAAATGCCAAGGGGGTGAATACTTCAAGTTTATCCTTATTGTTTCTAAGGCATTGGAAAGTCCTGGCTTCTCCAGTGACTCTGCTGTTTGCATGTTCTTGTTTATCTGACAGATAGACAATATTTTCTCCTTTGACTGCTGCACTAACTGGAAAACAGTTGGAAAGCAGTAGTCCAGGCCTGTGCTGCTTCCTCAATGCTGCTAAAATACCTTAGAGCTATGTCTTTTATTATGGTCATTATGATCTCTCCAGAGTATAGGAGAGAAGCTGGATTGCCTCCTCGAGCACAATGGGATATTATTTTCACAGACACCAGATGTGCTACTTTTTCAATAACAAGAAACTGCCAAGCTACGACTGCAGCCTGTGAATTGTACCAAATAGTGAAAAATGTGGGCACAGTGCTACTCCATGAGGATGCATCCAGAATTGGGCTTTAAAAACTATGCACAAGTCTCCAAAGTATGGAAACTTTCATAAAAACAGATCTGGATTAGGCATACAAGGTTTGCAAAAGAGCACTATAGGTATTTCTCACAAAGAGCCAAACAGAATCTAAAATGTTAACATTAAGTCAGTACTACGGTGGCTTGCGAAAGTATTCACCCCCTTGGCATTTTTCTTATTTTGTTGCCTTACAACCTGGAATTAAAATTGATTTTTGGGGGGTTGTATAATTTGATTTACACAACATGCCTACCACTTTGAAGATGCAAAATAAAACATTTTGGTAAAACAAACAAGAAATAAGACAAAAAATCTGAACTTGAGCGTGCATAACTATTCACCCCCCCCCCAAAGTCAATACTTTGTAGAGCCACCTTTTGCAGCAATTACAGCTGCAAGTTTCTTGGGGTATGTCTCTATAAGCTAGGCACATCTAGCCACTGTGGTTTTGCCCATTCTTCAAGGCAAAACTGCTTCAGCTCCTTCAAGTTGGATGGGTTCCGCTGGTGTACAGCAATCTTTAAGTCATACCACAGATGCTCAATTGGATTGAGGTCTGAGCTTTGACTAGGCCATTCCAAGAAATTAAAATGTTTCCCCTAAACCACTCCAGTGTTGCTTTAGCAGTATGCTTAGTGTCATTGTCCTGCTGCTGGAAGGTGAACCTCCGTCCCAGTCTCAAATCTCTGGAAGACTGAAACAGGTTTCTCTCAAGAATTTCCCTGTAGTTAGCGCCATCCATCATTCCTTCAATTCTGACCAGATGAAAAACATTGGCAGGGACTGGGATGGTGTTCTCGGGGTGATGAGAGGTATTGGATTTACGCCAGACAGCGTTTTCCATAGCCAAAAAGCTACATTTTTTGTCTCAACTGACCAGAGTACCTTCTTCCGTATGTTTCGGGAGTCTCCCAAATGCCCTTTGGCGAACACCAAACGTGTTTGCTTATTTTATTCTTTAAGCAATGGCTTTTTATCTGGCCACTCTTCTGTAAAGCCCAGCTCTGTGGAGTGTATGGTTTCAAGTAGTCCTATGGACAGATACTCCCATCTCTAATGTGGAGCTTTGCAGCTCCTTCAGGGTTATCTTTGGTCTCTTTGTTGCCTCTCTGATTAATGCCCTACTTGCTTGGTCCATGAGTTTTGGTTGGCGGCCCTCTCTTGGCAGGTTTGTTGTGGTGCCATATTCTTTCCATTTTTTAATAATGGATTTAATGGTGCTCCGTGGGATGTTCGAAGTTTCAGATTTTTTTTTATAACCCAACCCTGATCTGTACTTCTCCAGAACTTTGTCCCTGACCTGTTTGGAGAGCACCTTGGTCTTCATGGTACTGCTTGCTTGCTTGGTGGTGCCTCTTGCTTAGTGGTGTTGCAGACTCTGGGACCTTTCAGAACAGGTGTATATATACTGAGATCATGTGACAGATCATGTGACACTTAGATTGCACACAGGTGGACTTTATTTAACTAATTATGTGACTTCTAAAGGTAATTGGTTGCACCAAATCTTATTAAGGGATTCATAGCAAAGGGGGTGAATACATATGCACCTATCTGTTTTTTGTGGGTTTTTTTTGTTGAAACAAGTAATTATTTTTCATTTCACTTCACCAATTTAGACTATTTTGTGTATGTCCATTACATGAAATCCAAAGAAAAATATATTTACATTACATGTTGTAATGCAGCAAAATTGGAAAAACGCCAAGGGGGATGAATCATTTTGCAAGGCACTGTACATTTTTATCTCAACATTGGAATCTCATATTGATGGGGTCATGAATGTTATGAATTAAAGTTGGCTGAACCTATAACTGAAATGACAATCCATCTCAACAATGTTATGGAACTGCCAGGCACACAGAATATTTGTAAAAATAAGGGGGATGTATGTTGTGGTGACCTGACTGTATAGTCAATTATGGTTCTATTTAGGATTGTGGAGGCCATCTTGTCCTGCCTAATTGAACCGTACAAATATTTTACATGGTTGGTATATTTAAAAAACACATGTACAGGGCCTATGTCCGAGTCCAACGCTAATGCTGTAGAGTACATGGCTGTTGACATATGTTTTATGAATATGCATGACTACATAGTGAAACATGCAGTTAGCAACTATTCAAAGTTGAAAAATTGCCAGATGTATTGGCTATCAGACCTCTATGGTTGTTTTTCTATCTGTCTGTGTTGTGCTGGGGATGGTTGTTTGGGTAGGTAATGCTTTGTTCTCTGAGGGGCTCCAGCTGCAGACATGCCAGCAATATAACCACAACAGGTCGTTCATCACCTTTGGGCTGACTGTTGGGATAAGGCACTGGGCTTATAGAAGGGATAGCGGGCGACACCACCATTAAATGACTGTGGGGAGAGAAGAACTGGAGTCAAGTGGAACAGGCATTTGGTGTTTCTCTGTTGCTCCAAGCCTCTCTCCTCATGTCTCTCACCCTCTCTCTTCTCCTTTTCCTTCACTCTCTTTTTTTGTTTCTCCCTCACATTCTCTCTAATTTCCATTCCCTGTTCCCCTCTTCTCTCACTTTATCTTTCTTCCGCAATCCATTTATCTCCACTCCAACTTCTCTCTATTTCTCTCTTCCACCCACTCTTTGCATTTCTTAGCCACCTAGCAGTATGTTGTGTTGGCTCATGTTCTCTCTGCCAACTCTCGTATCCATATGACATTTCTAGGCTACGCTGTCTGCTTTTCCCAGGGTTGTCTTTCCTGTGAAAGGAGTGGAGGGCAAGGCTGTCAGGGCTGCTTCTCCTCTGATTTATTCACAAGTCAAGGCTCGGGGTTCACTTGTAACGCATGTGTGAGAGGGCCTTGAAGATCAGCTGCGTGCAGGCCATTAAAATGCAATAGACGTCTCCGCTAGCGTAATTAGCAGTGCAGCTTGTCATAACAGATGGATGGTGAGCATCTGTTGAAAACCAGGTTCCTACTATTTAATTTACCTCTTCCTAGTCTGTTACTTAGTGTTTGTTTGCTTTACAACATCAGCACCCTCCAGAGGTAGGCCTACAAAAGCTAACTCAAACAGGTTGACACATGGACAGACCTGGCGGAGTCAACTCAAACTACGTATATTATTATATTATGAGCTATTGGTACGTGATGCGGTTTGCATTTCCTATTACTGGGTAGCATTCAAAGAGAAGCAGAGAAGATTTCCACAATCAAACATTCTGATAACAGAAGGCATATAATAATGATCATTTCTCAATAATGTTCCATTGTCTTTATTCCAGGGAAGGGAAATGTATCTTTAAACTGAGAAAACGTACAAATGAGTTCATGAAAGGAGACGTATCAACAGAAGCAGTTGTCTAACCTCTACATGCCCTCCCTCCCTCCCTTTCTCATTAACCATCCAATCAGCCATTTATTCCAGGACCAGGAGGACAATGCTTTACTAATCAGTTATACAGCAGGTGGTTCCCGCGTGTGTGTGGCTGAGGGCTTGGTATATGAGTGTGTGTATGTGTGTGGTTGCCGGCTTGGCGCAGTTTAGAAAACAGAACTGAGGCAACAGGCACAAAACACTGGATTCGAAGAACAATACACATTGTGCACAAACGCTGTAGAGTTCTTTATTACCTCATCACATTCTCTTTCTATCATTAGAGGAACATTCAGCAGACAATGAGTTTCACAATATGCCAAGACAAATGATGAATGACTAAACGGATATATTAAAATAATGCAAAGAGTCTATTTCACATTTCAATCATACCAGTACAATTTGAGCCTATTGAACAATTATGACATTGTTCAATGTTCTTTTGTGTAACCAGAGTTGATATACATTGTTCCCTCCCAAAATGTGTGCCGTTGCTTTCAAATTAGAACACGAGTTTCAAATCAGTTGCTTTTCCATAACAATATGTTGTTGCTCATTCATTTCCTTTCATAGTCCAACATCAGCAACACGCTCATGAAGACGGAACGTTTATGAAACGGATTTGATTTGACAAAGTTCATCCATCTACTTGGTTAATTAATATAGCGGCCTGTCTCGCTTTGTTTCCTAGTAACTCCTGTCTCATCAGGTGTATGACAGGAATGCAGATATAGTGAAGTTGCCAGAGAGTGAAAGGGAAACAGTAGATGAGCTGCCACCACTAATTACACCGCTCCTGTCACCAGGTATTCACAGTGTTATTCAGCATTTAAAGGAAACACATTCGGTGGCAACATCTCGAAGCCTCCTTTCACTTCAGATTGAGATAAAGAATGTATGATAGTGTGATACAGTCAATCAAATTATGTTCCGACATCAATTTAGCTAGCAAAACCAATTGCCCAGGACTTAATTATGTTTTTTCGATATGGAAATATGATATACTCTCCTAGCCTGGCAGTATTATGGCAGTATTCATGGTGGTGGATGTCGCCAGGAGGTCTGCAGTTCCTGACGACTACATTAGTGCCACCCCAGTTCAATCCTGGTGTCTCATGCTGGTATTGTAATGAGCCAGCCACACAGGCAGCCCCTGTGATACTCCAAGAGAAAGAGGTGTGTCTGATCACTGACGACAGGGACCCTCCCACTCACCACAGATGTTATAGAAGACTTACCTCCAAGAGAAGCAAATAGCCGACATTCTCTCATAAAGTTTTTACGCTATTCAATTTGGGTTGGATCATCAATGCAGAAGGAAAGAAAGACAGACAGACAGACAGACAGAGAGACTTAATAGGCTAAACAAAATCAGACATACACCAAAACATTCAAGCCAAGATGATGAGGTGACAACAGCAAACATCAATTAAGATGATTCCCTGTGCAGCATACTCAAAACCAGAGAGAGAGAGAGAGCAGTGACAGCCAATCTTGCTGTACAGTTACTAAATGTGTGAGACCAGACCCACTCACTTGTCCTACAGCCTGACGACTCAGGCTTAATCCTGTTCATAAAGGCGGGCCACACGGCTGCTCTCTTCTTTCCATTACCCATAAACCTCTCAATCTTCCCAGACTGCCTGCTTGCCACAGATAAAGAGGAAGCCAAATATAATTTACCCTGGTTTTATGAGCTTTTCCTGATTTTAGTCTTGGAGTAAGCAAAACCCACTCTGCTCTCTCTCTCTCTCTCTCTCTCTCTCTCTCTCTCTCTCTCTCTCTCTCTCTCTTGTCTTTTGATTATCTCCGGCAGAGAGGGTCTACAATGTATAAAATAAACACATCTCTTCTCAATAAGAGCACCCACGGTAATGAGCATTGGCTGGGAGAGAGACTTTTTAATGGAAAACAATCTTATGTGTCCTTTGTTTTCATTCAGAATGGCTCTTTTGTCTCTGGGGAAACTGTAAGAGGTAGGTAAGTCCACAAGTGAGTTAAACTGCAGGCTTTTGGAGTTGATATTGGAAAACAATCTGATTATCTCTCTCTTTAGACCACTGATCACGGATCACGGATTGATGCCTTTGTCTGTTCACAGGAGGGCGCGTTAAGTGGGAAGTGAGTCAGGAGGGAAACTGCTTTGTTTCTGGATGATATTCAGTCATTAACAGACCACATCTGTAAAATGTGATCATATCATCCTCTTTGATTCAGCAGTCTGAATGGGGGGGTTACATCCAAAACATGCAGCGCGGGATGCCGGGTGAAATGAGTTCTAACGAGGGTACACAATTTACTCTCGAATCAGAGCTACATTTAATGCCAATTTTTTTTAAAATATCTGATACTTCCTTGAATAGTGCACCCAAATGTGTTCATGTGTGTACAAACTGCCAGCAAATAATCCCTTAGTTATGCTGTCACAATACTTAATTAGGCTATTGCTTTAAGAAACGTAATAAAGATACTGCCAGCCCTTTGTCATTCTATTTCTGTTGATCCGTCACAACAGATAAGCTCCCAGCAAGAACGGGTACCATGTGGTCAGTGGTCATCTGCTAGACCAGGGCCCCATGTGGTCCTTAGCTCACCCCGCTGGGTGACAATGCCATTTGTTGCACCACGCCTGTGCATGCGCCATCTGGGGATTTAATGAGCCCAGCACCCCATCAATGATGCCAACCGATGGAGCAGCCCACACACCCCATCCCCAGGGCCCCACAACCCACACTATGACTCAGCAAATACAACTAGTCAGGGTGATATGCTCACACATGCCCGTGCACACACACACACACACACACACACTTTTATACTCAGCCTCTCATCAACTTTTGCTACAGTGATGTAAAACTCCAGTGATACATAAATAATTGCTTAAAAAACTATCAAGAGAACTCTGAAAAACTGACTGAATTTGCTGACACTTGGTTAACAGCTCAATCTTCGCTTAATATCTGTAATTATCAGGTCACGGTGCCACAGTCTTCATTAACCCCCAAACACTTTCAAACTCCTCATCTACAACTTTTATAGTTAAATCTATTTTGTTTTCCGAGAACCAAATATCAAACAAGGACATCAGATACTTCTGAAAGAACCGAGTGTATTTTATGGAGCGCTTGTGTGGAACACTAAGGGTGGAGCACTGTGCCTTTCGGCTGTTTATCTAAACTGAGCTTTGCCCTGAGTTTTCATCAGTGCGGGGGAAAGGATCAATTTAGTGCTTTTCATGGGGGTGTCCTGCTGTGCTTCGAGTGGTGTCATCTTGACTTAGCACCACAGAACTGAACCTTAATCAAAGGCTTGATGGTGGCTTGATCCGGTCTGTGATGTGGACTTTAAAAGTGGCACTCTCCCACGGGCCTGAGTGGGACTCTCTCAAAGCCCTCTGATACTTCTCTCCAAGTCCCCAAAGCCAGCAGGGAGCCTGGGCAGTGGGCACCTACTGGGCACGTTGGCAGGGGAAGAGACAGTAAGGCACCATGGTCCTTCATTGCCCTCTTTATCTAAGGCTTTCGTCTTATTGATAGTTGGGCGTGGTCCTCCTCAATGTCTTGACAAACGTCTCTGCATGTTTCGGTATTGGGCACAAGACTGCCCCAGCCTTCATAGCCTTCACAGCGTTCATTGCCATTATACGTGTATTACTAGCAAACACACTTAAAGACTCCCTTTGACAGAAGCACAGCTCTACGGTTGTAGCTGCATGGTGAACTTTCATAAGACATGATCATGATGTACTCTCCCTAATAAACCGTAGCGAGTACGAACATAACATACTGTTCAGATAGTAATTAGCCACAGGACAATCCTATAACAAGAGCACACTATTCTCAAAACAAAATATAAATATAAGCCTCCTTCATAAACAAATGCCAATTCCAGAACTTCTTCAAAAATAAATCAAATGTCACACAGAAGGAGGCTTCAACAAGCCTTTAATCTGATTAAAGCCACCTGCTGTTCACTTACTCATTTTAATATTGCAGACACCACCGGTTCTCTGACCCCAATATTGGTTCCTTATCTGATGTTCGGAAAGCTAAATCAACACCAGCTTGTAGTACTGTAAGTCTCTCAAAAGCGTGACAACAGGATGTGGCCTTTGTGGAATAAAAGCAGGAGAGAAGCAAGCCACGGTAGAGTGAGTAGAGCAATCGTGTCATGCCACCAAGTCCTTTAAAGACAAAAAGCAATTAACATTTTTAAAAAGGCAAATAGCATTAAAATGAACAAGCAATACAGTTTTTGAAACACGCGCAGCCAAGGGGGGAACTAAATGGCACTTTCCTCAGGGAGCCTTTGAGCGGAGCGAACGTAACCTTTTTTTTGTTGTTGGTTTCAGACAGTTTTTCTTCTAAAGAAAAGTAACTCTCTCACTTGGTCCCTGGGAAACTGAGAGAGGATGGGAATCAAAGGACTTTTAAAAAATTGCACAGTGCCACGGTATAGCCAATGGGAAGAAATTAATGATTTCTAATTCTTGTTCAATCCACATTTTTCAGGCACCCAGATGAAAGTTATTTTGCTGACTACTCGTCTAGTCCCCTTATCCACCATGGTGACTTCTTCAACAACGTGATTTATTTGATTTGGGATGGGGGCGATTGTTTGTTGATTTGGTTTCTATTTTGTCGCCTATTGCTGTTCCTTTGATTATGTTGGACACTGTTGTGAGGAGAACACTTTCCCGTAATGCTCATTGTGCCCTGTGGTCCCGAATACCTACTGAAGGACTTCATCTGTGTCTGCTGCCTCAACATAAGGCTTCTACCAGGCTGCCACCCACTAGCCTGGCGCTCCCATCTCTCTACTCATACGGTGTGCACTTAAGTAGACCCTGAAGCGCTGTATCCAAGCCCTAGTCTAAGGACGCCTACTCTGTATGAGTTACCTTCCAGCTGACAAAAAGTAATTCACTTCTGCTCTGAGTGAGCCATCAAGTGCAGTCAACATATATCTGTTCATCTGAGCTCAACAGGAAAAACAACTTTAGATTAGGAATATTATGGTCAATCAGGTTGAAGTGGTGTTTCAAATTAGATCGTTGTGTAACAGACCGCAGATCAGTATCTGAAATTGGAAAGTGTTTCATGTCCTTTCCTTTCACTCTAATTCATTGGGTTAGAAAAAAACAAAATGAATCATGAATCATTCACAACTGGGTAGGTATCAAGTTTGTCACATTTCAAGTGAATAAACTCAAGCACACATTCAACTAATTCTAATTGAACCAGCACCCATCATTAGAGAGGGTGGATGAATGATCTGTTAGGAAACGTCTAGTCCACTCCACCCACCCAACCACACACACACATAAAACCCATTACTTAATCCAGTGGGCTTTATTAACTATTATTATCAGTGTCTCCGCTGTTCTCTTCACTGTTCTCATAGGCTTTCTTAGTCTGGGGCATACCACTGTATCCACATGGGGTATTTCCCTTTTGGGTCAAACCATTAGAGTGCAAAAAAATCTTCAAAGGCCTTGGGTCTTACTCCCACAGCCCACAAGCATTTATCTCATGCGGTGGGAGCTGTTAAGGGTCGGATTGTACGGGATGTTTTTGAGCTAATTATGCAGAGAAAATAAAACCCTTCAGGTTTGCTGGGACAAACAGATCGTATCATCAAATGGATGGGATGCATTTAGTTTGAATGGCTCAGGATCTCTGGGGTCCAAACTTGAAGGATTCCTATGCCTATGCATTGACATTGGCGTTGCTTTCAACTACACGCCAATGTTTCGGGAATGGCAGAAAGAGGGAGAAATGATTGTCTGGAGTGTCAACAATTTTGTGTCAGCGCTAGTGTTTGAATTTCACATTCAATATAGTCAGGTCCATAATTATTGGCACCCTTGATAAAGACGACCCAAAAATACTGTGTAAAATTAATAATACAAATACTGCGCTATATTGAAGTAAAGAAATTGCGAAATTATGTTATTTTATGGTAATACAATCAATCAGAGTAAGAGATTTTGTTTAACAAGTAATACAAAAATTTAGCCTTTTTCTTAAATGTTTTATGAGATTGTGGAACACGTTGGGAGGGTTTCCTCCATACAGACCATTCCTCCATACAGACCATTCCTCCATACAGAACATTCCTCCATACAGACCGTTCCTCCATACAGACCGTTCCTCCATACAGACCGTTCCTCCATACAGACCGTTCCTCCATACAGAATCTTTCCAGATCCTTGATATCCTTCATCTTCTCTTATGGACTGCCCTCTTCAATTCAAACTACAGGTTTTCAATGGGGTTCAAGTCCGGAGACTGAGATGGCTATTGCAAAATGTTGATTTTATGGTCAATCAAATGTATTTGTGGATTTTGATTAGTGCTTGGGGTCGTTGTTTTTCTGGTTAGATCCCACTTCCAGCCAGTTGTTTGGCTAAAATGTCCTGTGGAACCAAAATAGCCCCATAACATAAAAAATCCACCACCACCATACTTTACCGTAGGTATTAGGTACTTTTCTGAATATTATACTTCTATTTTTCAACACCAAACCCACCAGAGATCTATTTTCATGTCATCTGAACATAGTCCGAAAATGCTAACATAAGTGTTTCTTGGCAATGACTTTTCTAACAAAATCAAAGCATGGATTGCAGTCACTCCTTGTTTCACAACACTTTTTGGGAATAAAATGTTAGACATACAGTTGAAGTTGGAAGTTTACATACACTTAGTCATTAAATCTCGTTTTTCAACCACTCCACAAATTTCTTGTTAACAAACCTTAGTTTTGGCAAGTCGGTTAGGACATCTATATTGTGCATGACACAAATCATTTTTCCAACAATTGTTTACAGACAGATTATTTCACTTATAATTCACTGTATCACAATTCCAGTGGGTCAGAAGTGTACATACTGTGCCTTTAAACAGCTTGGAAAATTCCAGAAAATTATGTCATGGCTTTAAAAGCTTCTGATGGGCTAATTAACAACATTTGAGTCAATTGGAGGTGTACCTGTGGATGTATTTCAAGGCCTACCTTCAAACTCAGTGCCTCTTTGCTTGACATCATGGGAAAATCAAAAGAAATCAGCCAAGACCTCAGTTCATCCTTGGGAGCAATTTCCAAACACCTGAATATACCATGTTCATCCGTACAAACAATAGTACGCAAGTATAAACACCATGGGACCACGTAGCCGTCATACTGCTCAGGAAGGAGATGCGTTCTGTCTCCTAGAGATGAACGTACTTTGGTGCGAAAAGTGCAAATCAATATCAGAACAACAGCTAAGGACCTTGTGAAGATGCTGGAGGAAACAGGTACAAAAGTATCTATATCCACAGTAAATCGAGTCCTATATCGACATAACCTGAAAGGCCACTCAGCAAGGAAGAAAAACCGCCATAAAAAGCCAGACTACAGTTTGCAACTGTACATGGGGACAAAGATCGTACTTTTTGGAGAAATGTCCTCTGGTCTGATGAAACAAAAATAGAACTGTTTGGCCATAATGACCATTGTTATGTTTGGAGGAAAAAGGGGGAGGCTTGCAAGCCGAAGAACACCATCCCAACCGTGAAGCACGGGGGTGGCAGCATCATGTTGTGGGGGTGCTTTGCTGCAGGAGGGACTGGTGCACTTCACAAAATAGATGGCATCATGAGGGAGGAAAATTATGTGGATGTATTGAAGCAACATCTCAAGACATCAGTCAGGAAGTTAAAGCTTGGTCGCAAATGGGTCTTCCAAATGGACAATGACCCAAGCATAATTTCAAAGATGTGGCAAAATGGCTTGTGGACAACATAGTCAATGTATTGGAGTGGCCATCACAAAGCCCTGACCTCAATCCCATAGAAAATTTGTGGGCATAACTGAAAAAGCGTGTTTGAGCAAGGAGGCCTACAAACCTGACTCTATTACACCAGCTCTGTCAGGAGGAATGGGCCAAAACTCACTCAACTTATTGTGGGAAGCTTGTGGAAGGCTACCCAAAAACGTTTGACCCAAGTTAAACAATTTAAATGCAATGCTACCAAATACTAATGGAGTGTATGTAAACTTCTGACCCACTGGGTATGTGATGAAAGAAATAAAAGCTGAAATAAATAATTCTGTCTACTATTATTCTGACATGTCACGTTCTTAAAATAAAGTGGTGATCCTAACTGACCTAAGACAGGACATTTTTACTAGGATTAAATGTCAGGAATTGTGAAAAACTGAGTTTAAATGTATTTGGCTAAGGTGTATGTAAACTTCTGACTTCAACTGTATTTCCTGTAGCCCTTTCATGCAGTCAATGACCAAAAAGCGCCCTCATTGGCCTCATGAGTAGAACGTTATTAATGTTTTTCAGAATTTCGTAATCAATCAAGGTTTTTTTGGTGTTTCTATGTCAAATAGTTTTGTTATTGTTTGGACTTGTCATTCCAATCTCCTTTGCATTAGCGTAGCCTCTTCTGTAGCCTGTCAACTATGTGTCTGTCTATCCCTGTTCTCTCCTCTCTGCACAGACCATACAAACGCTTCACACCGCGTGGCCGCTGCTACTCTAACCTGGTGGTCCCAGCGCGCACGACCCACGTGGAGTTCCAGGTCTCAGGCAGCCTCTGGAACTGCCGATCTGCGGCCAACAAGGCAGAGTTCATCTCAGCCTATGCTTCCCTCCAGTCCCTCGACTTCTTGGCACTGACGGAAACATGGATTACCACTGATAACACTGCTACTCCTACTGCTCTCTCCTCGTCTGCCCACGTGTTCTCGCACACCCCGAGAGCTTC
Source organism: Salvelinus alpinus (assembly GCF_045679555.1). NCBI lineage: Eukaryota > Metazoa > Chordata > Actinopteri > Salmoniformes > Salmonidae > Salvelinus > Salvelinus alpinus. The sequence goes on from NC_092120.1 coordinate 16,667,331, forward strand.
TGGTCAGCGGGGTGGTGGCACTGGGATCCTCATCTCTCCCAAGTGGACATTCTCTCTTTCTCCCCTGACCCATCTGTCTATCGCCTCCTTTGAATTCCATGCTGTCACAGTTACCAGCCCTTTCAAGCTTAACATCCTTATCATTTATCGCCCTCCAGGTTCCCTTGGAGAGTTCATCAATGAGCTTGACGCCCTGATAAGTTCCTTTCCTGAGGATGGCTCACCTCTCACAGTTCTGGGTGACTTTAACCTCCCCACGTCTACCTTTGACTCATTCCTCTCTGCCTCCTTCTTTCCACTCCTCTCCTCTTTTGACCTCACCCTCTCACCTTCCCCCCCTACTCACAAGGCAGGCAATACGCTTGACCTCATCTTTACTAGATGCTGTTCTTCCACTAATCTCATTGCAACTCCCCTCCAAGTCTCCGACCACTACCTTGTATCCTTTTCCCTCTCGCTCTCATCCAACACTTCCCACACTGCCCCTACTCGGATGGTATCGCGCCGTCCCAACCTTCGCTCTCTCTCCCCCGCTACTCTCTCCTCTTCCATCCTATCATCTCTTCCCTCTGCTCAAACCTTCTCCAACCTATCTCCTGATTCTGCCTCCTCAACCCTCCTCTCCTCCCTTTCTGCATCCTTTGACTCTCTATGTCCCCTATCCTCCAGGCCGGCTCGGTCCTCCCCTCCTGCTCCGTGGCTCGACGACTCATTGCGAGCTCACAGAACAGGGCTCCGGGCAGCCGAGCGGAAATGGAGGAAAACTCGCCTCCCTGCGGACCTGGCATCCTTTCACTCCCTCCTCTCTACATTCTCCTCTTCTGTCTCTGCTGCTAAAGCCAATTTCTACCACTCTAAATTCCAAGCATCTGCCTCTAACCCTAGGAAGCTCTTTGCCACCTTCTCCTCCCTCCTGAATCCTCCTCCCCCTCCTCCCCCCTCCTCCCTCTCTGCTGATGACTTCGTCAACCATTTTGAAAAGAAGGTCGACGACATCCGATCCTCGTTTGCTAAGTCAAACGACACAGCTGGTTCTGCTCACACTGCCATACCCTGTGCTTTGACCTCTTTCTCCCCTCTCTCTCCAGATGAAATCTCGCGTCTTGTGACGGCCGGCCGCCCAACAACCTGCCCGCTTGACCCTATCCCCTCCTCTCTTCTCCAGACCATTTCCGGAGACCTTCTCCCTTACCTCACCTCGCTCATCAACTCATCCTTGACCGCTGGCTACGTCCCTTCCGTCTTCAAGAGAGCGAGAGTTGCACCCCTTCTGAAAAAACCTACACTCGATCCCTCCGATGTCAACAACTACAGACCAGTATCCCTTCTTTCTTTTCTCTCCAAAACTCTTGAACGTGCCGTCCTTGGCCAGCTCTCCTGCTATCTCTCTCAGAATGACCTTCTTGATCCAAATCAGTCAGGTTTCAAGACTAGTCATTCAACTGAGACTGCTCTTCTCTGTGTCACGGAGGCGCTCCGCACTGCTAAAGCTAACTCTCTCTCCTCTGCTCTCATCCTTCTAGACCTATCGGCTGCCTTTGATACTGTGAACCATCAGATCCTCCTCTCCACCCTCTCCGAGCTGGGCATCTCCGGCGCGGCCCACGCTTGGATTGCGTCCTACCTGACAGGTCGCTCCTACCAGGTGGCGTGGCGAGAATCTGTCTCCGCACCACGTGCTCTCACCACTGGTGTCCCCCAGGGCTCTGTTCTAGGCCCTCTCCTATTCTCGCTATACACCAAGTCACTTGGCTCTGTCATATCCTCACATGGTCTCTCCTATCATTGCTATGCAGACGACACACAATTAATCTTCTCCTTTCCCCCCTCTGATAACCAGGTGGTGAATCGCATCTCTGCATGTCTGGCAGACATATCAGTGTGGATGACGGATCACCACCTCAAGCTGAACCTCGGCAAGACGGAACTGCTCTTCCTCCCAACATTCGCAGAGTACGACCCTGCCTCACGCAGGAAGCGGCGCAGGTCCTAATCCAGGCACTTGTCATCTCCCGTCTGGATTACTGCAACTCGCTGTTGGCTGGGCTCCCTGCCTGTGCCATTAAACCCCTACAACTCATCCAGAACGCCGCAGCCCGACTGGTGTTCAACTTTCCCAAGTTCTCTCACGTCACCCCGCTCCTCCGCTCTCTCCACTGGCTTCCAGTTGAAGCTCGCATCCGCTACAAGACCATGGTGCTTGCCTACGGAGCTGTGAGGGGAACGGCACCTCCGTACCTTCAGGCTCTGATCAGGCCCTACACCCAAACAAGGGCACTGCGTTCATCCACCTCTGGCCTGCTCGCCTCCCTACCTCTGAGGAAGTACAGTTCCCGCTCAGCCCAGTCAAAACTGTTCGCTGCTCTGGCACCCCAATGGTGGAACAAACTCCCTCACGACGCCAGGTCAGCGGAGTCAATCACCACCTTCCGGAGACACCTGAAACCCCACCTCTTTAAGGAATACCTAGGATAGGATAAAGTAATCCTTCTAACCCCCCCCCCCCCTTAAAAGAGTTAGATGCACTATTGTAAAGTGGTTGTTCCACTGGATATCATAAGGTGAATGCACCAATTTGTAAGTCGCTCTGGATAAGAGCGTCTGCTAAATGACTTAAATGTAAATGTAATGTAAATGTTATATTTTAGTCTCCTGTGATGTATATAAAGTGAAAACTCTAAATTGAATACAATTTTGCTCACGCTGCAGACGGCTATATCGTTCTGTTAATACAGGACTATTTAAAGGCCCACTTTTGTGATTTAATTTTTTAAATTTTTTATAAAATGTGTATATATAGATCTTTTTTTTCAGGGGGTGCTGCCGCACCCTCAGCACCACCACTATGATTACGTGAAAATCTTAGCATCTATGTCTCCCTGTTGGAAATGGTCAGAAATATCAGTTGCCCAGCTCCCCCTATGGAGAGATCCCATTGAAAAACATTGCTGGCTATTCTGGCAATTGGCAATTGCATATCCAACAGTCTATTCCAAAGTTTATAAATGGCCAAGGACAACAAGTATCCACTTGGAAACGTATCTATTTACCCAATTTCTGGGTAGAGAAGATTTGACTGAGAGGTTAGAAGATGTTAGTAGAAGGGGTGAAGAGAGAAGATGACAACGTCTTTATCAATCTCAACTCAGTCTTGAGATAATATCCAAAAGAGCTTGTAGTAAATGCAGACCATGACCTCATGTTACAGTAATCCTGTCTACAAGGTGAACACGAATTCCACCATATTATGGATATATGAGAGAAGTTTAAGATTCTAGGCAATGTTTGTTTTCGGGGGAAACAGCGCGGAATTGAATTAGGAGAGACAGCGGTGAAATGAGTGCAGGATGGTCTTTCGATTCCACCAATCAAATAAACAGCAAAAGGGTGACAGACCGCAGGGAAATCTTTTGGGGGAAAGTTGTGTCCCTGACACTCTGTGAGAGGAACAAAGGGAGAGAACAGGAGAGAGAGAGAAGAAAGTGAGAGATGGAGAGAGAGATAGAAAGAGAGTGGAACAAAGGGTGTGAGTTAGAAATACAGAGAGACATTCACTGAGAGGAGAAGAGAGCGAAAGAGAAAGAGGACACAAAAAGCAGCTTGACTGGGTTTGAGACCGTGCCAGGATGTCCTAGAGGGCCACGGCTCTAATTGCTTTTGTTATTGATGCACCAGCAGGTGTCAGCAAAGCAAATGCTAAGGAGGATACACGGCACCTCCCTCATGAGCTGCATTATTCATAGAGAGCATCATCATTTGTCCTCCCATGCCATGCATACTTAGAATTCCGCTTGACGGGGAACTTGATCCTCTCTCCGGACACATAGTGTGATGACATCACACACATAGGTACACACATGACCCCACAAGCACTTATAAGACCCCCCCCCAACACACTTGCCCTCCATGAAAATGTACTATCTACTACATTCTATTCTTCAATATCCTCCCTGATCTTCCATGCCTGTACATCAATGTCCCTCTGTTTACCTCGATTGTCTTATTCTCGAGTTCCCACTTCACCCAATAAGGTATACTGTACTCTTATAGCATCTGAGCATGAAGGTATACAGGAGTGCAGGTGTACACTGAACTCAGTTCTAGGGAGAATGACCTGTTATTCACAGAGGAGCAGTCTCAGAGTAGGAGTGCTGATCCTGGATCAGGTCCAATCTGTCCATATAAAAGGTGACATCTTATCCCATACAAGTGCTGTTACTCTGAAACTCTTTGTAAATACGGGGCCAACGTGGGTATAAAGGAGTGTTGGTGTACAATGAGCTCATGTAGTTGTAGGTAAGTCTGGAGGAAGTTTTCCTTGCAGGATAATTGGGTCTTGTTAAGAATTCTTTATGCGCCTCTCTCTCCGCCTGTTTGCAGCCGCTGGAATGCTGCCCTGGTCCTGGCGGAGTCGTAAAGAGAGCTACGAGATGGGCTCTTCTGAGCAGCCCACTTCAATCCACTTAATGTAATAGAGAGGCTGGAGTAGGCCGCCCTCTGACCAGGGCTCTGCCGCATTAGCGGAAAAATGTCCACTCCACTGAGCCTGGTGAATCCACAGCTACTGTGTGTCAATGGGACTATCACTGTGGTCACTGCAGCAATGCCACCATGAGTTCACAGGCTAGTTTAAATGGTAAAGGCAGCTAAGGGTGAAGGGTGCGGAGGGGTGGTCTGAGACATGTATCGCAAGAAGTTAGATACCAAGTGTAATAGATCTGCGTTGGAGAGCTATTGATTTACTGGTTATGGGCCTTTAGTATTATTCATATTATTCATATACTGCATCTGGAATGGCTTGTAATTACAGATTCCCTATCATACATACAGACGCGAGGGAGGACAGAAAGACAGACAAAGTCTCAGACAGATTGGCAGCCGTCTCCTGTGTAATGCCACTACTATTTACATCTCCCCAGGGCTCCCGCTGTTTCCAGTCAAGTGTTGTCTGTCTTGTGCCTGTGAGCAATCTCTCTTTTTCTCGTTCTTTATCTCTCTCTCTTTCTCTCTCTAGCTCCCTCGCTCTCTCTCACACTCACTCTCTCTCTCTCTCTATTTCTCTCCATCTGTCTCTAACCCTCCCTCTCTTTCTCTGTCTCTTTCTGTCTCTGTCTCACTCTCTCTCTCATGAGCTCTTCAAAACACAGCAGGAGGGAACCACCAAGATCTGAATGGAACTGATTTAAAGGACAATTCCACCCAAAAACGATCTTTTGGTATTTGTTTCATTAGTCCGTTGTTTATATAGTCCCAAAATGTTTTGCATGTCAGCAATCAAGAAATATAACTTTCAAAATACAGAAATACTGCCAGTATGATGCATTTTACATCATATGATGCAAAACGCAGTATCATATGATGCAAAATGCATCATATCGTCTGTATTTCTGTATTTTGAAATAAATATCTGCTGAAAGTGTTGTGGAATCCAATAGGCTGCTTAAGCATTAGCTAGCCTAGCATGCTGATGAAAAAGGCAGTTTAATAAAAAACAGTATTTTGATCTTCTCAATTTCGCGGCCTGGATAATGGGATAATTAGGAGCACAGCGACACCTTCCATCCATGGACTGAGATTCGTTTCAAGCCATATCCCTCGTCCGTCACGGTGGGCCTAGGACTGTTTCGACTTGAAGGCAGGTCCTGAACTTCAAGTTGAGTTTTGGCTAATTGTAATGTCAACACTGCATCCCTTCTTGACCTTTACCAGGAAATGTGGTGACAGTGACCATGATAACGTGGTGTGAGTTCACAAGAGCCCTCTTCAATCAGAAGCGGCAACCAAGGCAAGAGGAATGTGCCTGCGCATGTATGGGCCTGTGTGTGTATGAATGTGTTACATTTTCCAAGGCCACACAAATATAACTCCCTAATCAGAATGTCACAGTCATTATTTTTCATTTCTCATAGTTTACAGAAATCTATTTGCTAAAGGTCACACCAGACAGCCTAAAACTCTGGTGTTTCATTTTCATAATGCATATGTTTGTTCGTTCATTTCCCCCACTCCCAGTCTCCCACTATATCTCCCACCCCTGTCTGTCTCCCTGGGAGCATTTTTAAATCAGACAAATAGCCCCTGTTGTGCTTTCCAAAGCTGCCGCTGCGAGCAGCTATCAGGGCTCAGACTTTCAATGTAAATTCTCAAGCATTAAATAATAAAAGTCTCGGGCAAGTTCATGCCATCGAGCCTTTTCAATCTGCCAATGTTGCAAAGCCTACCTCTCCTGACCTCCACTGTAATGTGTAGGCGTTCTCCTTTTCACTTTAAACAGGTATTGATATTTGTCGAGATCTGTTCTGTTACTTCCTCTGGTGGTCTTTTTTTTAATTCATGGGTGTTTTCTCCTATTTTGTTCTATCAGCTGCTTGTGAGATGATTCACTGTTGAAACCATTGCACCAGATAGAGTATATGTTAAATACTGAAGGAATTACTAAAGAATGATATGGTGTACCATGAACAAAACCAAAAAGATTTTAAAAAAAGTAAGATATGAGTAAGTAAGGGTTTTATGGTCGTAAAAAATTACAAGGCATGAAGAAGGGTCATTTAGAAACCACACTAGGGCACAGGCATGGCAGCTATTGTTGCCTGATCTCTTAAAGGAAAAATCCACTCAAAAACAATATATACAGCATATATATATTTTTTATTAGTAAGCAGTCAAGTTTTCAAGATATTGGACTTTCAAGAAACAAAGTGTCACTTGCCACATCATCCCGATGATGCGTTTTCCATCATATGATGCATTTTCCATTTTGGAACTGTATCAACGGTGGACTAATAAAAAAAATACCAAAATATTATTTTTGAGTGGAGTTTCTGACATGTCTTCAACATACAGTAGGTACTGTTTGAGATGCACTTTGGCTCGAGTAAGGGCTCGAACACACCAGTAGTGTTTGCCTGCAGAGAGAACGTACATGCGAACCGAGTGCAACCCGATTTTACATGTAGAATTACTGAAAATGTCAGCAGTCAGACATCAACAGCGCGCTGAACGCTCGGTCGACTAACAGTAGCCCTGATGTCTTTATTGACATCATCTCATCATCTTTGGTGGGGATCCAAAGCAATGTCTCTTAGAACCTTGTTACTTTACTGAGTCATGAACCTGCCTTATCCAATCAATTGATCAACGGCTCTATCTAAATCTGTGAAGCTGAAGCGTTACAAATTCCGCAATAGAAATGTAAAGGTAATTTCCGATTGAGCTAAGATATGCAGCTAAAGCGGGAACATTGCCTTTAAATTTGAAACTGAAGTTATTTGCCTTTCATGTTCACGGAAGTTCATTGCCTTTAAATTTCACAGTTCAGCTTTACAGCAGACTTTGAATAGAGCCCCAAATCAATCTTTATTAAGTTAGGATTTCACAGATCATGAGTTGGCATTTTAAGTCCGAGCCACAGGGAAACTTTTTTGAATCTCACTTTGGCTGACTGAACTCTGCAATATCAAGGCTCACAGAGAATTTGGTTCGAAAATGAACTATTGTTGTGTGAGGCGGTGTCTGGTTTTCAAGTCATCACCTTTGACACAGACAGTTGAAGGCACAGTTTCAAACATACCTCACTCTTTTAAGACAAGCCAGACTATCAGCATTTTTCCTATTGCAAACTGCAGTCTTATTTTCCATGGTTTGATCTCTTGCTCGCTGAAATGCCGTGGTGACTATACTTTTCATAATCTTTAAAACACTTTTTCTGTTTTAAAGATTATGAATGCCACTTCGGTTTGTATTGACTATTGGAAGCTCTAGGGTCACTCTCACTGTTATGCGCAGTCATATTTCTGTGACCTTCTTGACTGAAACTATTGTCAGAAAAATTCCCATTTGCATCAATATTTACTGCAAGTATGGCAGCTAGTACAAAAAGCAAGATAAAGATCTGGTTTGTATTCATTATGGGGAGGCTGTGCAGTGCACTGTGTGCGGGTGAAGTTTGTATGACTTATTAAACCTGGGGGAAAGATGCGTTTGCACTATAAGCACACGACCCAAACACTGACAGTCAATTTATCACGCTTTATCTTCTTATTCATTCATAAAATAATATCTCTACAAGATAATGTTTAGGCTGAGTTTTGATAGCTTGCATAATGCAGATAGCTTGCAAAATGTCCTCATTTTGAAGGAAAGAGTGACAAGGATAAGAGAGGAAAGTTTCGACATTGAGAAGTTGAAGCAGATCTTCCCGTCAAGTCAAAGTTTGCTCTTGAATGAATATGGCTGGATTTTGGATATGGATTTACAGATAAGAATGAACGTGAGGGATTTATGAACACTGAAGACTCATGTGTTTTCAGTCCAGTTCATTTTCATGGAGTCATGGATCAATCCCTTTAACAGTTCAATAACAGTTTAAAAACAGCATGACATCAGCCTTAGTCTCAGCAGGACGTTTACAGTGTTTTCTGAAATGACTCAACGAGACAGAACCCAAAATGAAACTTTGTGGTTTTTAGATGTTAAAATTGGGTTAGACAGTTTCCTAAATCATGCCTTTAATGCCTTATTTCAAGTATTTTAATTCAGAGTTTAAAAGGAGACATCAGATTTACTAAATCTTTAATAATGATAAGCCTTATCCTTGTGCTCTCCCTGTTAATTAGCCAATTAATAGCACGGATGGTAAAACTTGTAAGTTTGAATCCAATATAATTTCTATTGCACCAGCCAAGATTGCGGGAAATGTTATGTTAAGCCAAAAACTTTTGCTGTGATATTACCTCATTGATGAAAATGACCTTAGAACTGTTGAGTATTTCTCTGTGCATTTCTGGCAGAGGTTTTATCATTATTTTCTGAAAAGGTTTCTCTTTTTTGTCTTGATGTGTCACGTTCTGACCATAGTTCTTTTGTGTTTTCTTTGTTTTAGTGTTGGTCAGGACGTGAGCTGAGTGGGCATTCAATGTTGTGTGTCTAGTTTTCCCGTTTCTATGTTTGGCCTGATATGGTTCTCAATCAGAGGCAGGTGTTAGTCATTGTCTCTGATTGGGAACCATATTTAGGTAGCCTGTTTTGTGTTGGGTTTTGTGGGTGGTTGTCTTCTGTCTTCGTGTGTCTGCACTTCTGTCTTCGTGTGTCTGTACTTCTGTCTTCGTGTGTCTGTATTTTGTAGTGTTCACATTTATTGTCTTTATTAAACATGATGAACACTAACAACGCTGCGCTTTGGTCCTCTCCTTCGTCCACAGAAGAAAGCCGTTACATGATGCATACAATGCCACATTCCAGTATGCACTGAGTGTACAAAACATTATGAGCACCTGCTATTTTGTTGACACAGACTGACCAGGTGAATCCAGGGGAAAGCTATGATCCACTATTGAAGGGGAAAAGATGAAGGGGAGGAGACAGGTTAAAGAAGGATTTTTAAGCCTTGAGACAATTGAGACATGGATGGTGTATGTGTGCCATTCAAATCAAATCAAATTGTATTAGTCACATGCGCCGAATACCTTACAGTGAAATGCTTACTTACGAGCCCCTAACCAACAGTGCAGTTTCCCAAAAAATACAGAGAAGAATAAGAGATAAAAGTAACAAGTAATTAAAGAGCAGCAGTAAAGAAATAACAATATATACAGGGGGTGCCAGTGCAGAGTCAATGTGTGGGGGCACCGGTTAGTTGAGGTAGTATCTACATGTAGGTAGAGTTAATTAAAGTGACTATGCATAGATGACAACAGTGAGTGGCAGTGGTGTGGAGAGGAGGGGCAATGCAAATAGTCTGGGTAGCCATTTGACTAGATGTTCAGGAGTCTTATGGCTTGGGGGTAGAAGCTGTTTAGAAGCCTCTTGGACCTAGACTTGGCCCTCCGGTACCGCTTGTCGTGCGGTAGTAGAGAGAACAGTCTATTACTAGGGTGGCTTTAGTCTTCCTCTGACACCGTCTGGTATAGAGGTCCTGGATGGCAGGAAGCCTGGCCCCAGTGATGTACTGGGCAGTACGCACTACCCTCTGTAATGCCTTGCGGTCGGAGGCCAAGCAGTTGCCATACCAGGCAGTGATGCAACCAGTCAGGATGCTCTCGATGGTGCAGCTGTAGAACCTTTTGAGGATCTGAGGACACATGACAAATCGTTTCAGTCTCCTGAAGTGGAATAGGTTTTGTCGTGCCCGCTTCACGGCTGTCTTGGTGTGCTTGGACCGTGTTAGTTTGTTGGTGATGTGGACACCAAGGAACTTGAAGCTCTCAACATGCTCCACTGCAGCCCTGTCGATGAGAATGGGGGAGTGCTTGGTCCTCTTTCCTGTAGTCCACAATCATCTGACCTCCTCCCTATAGGCTGTCTCGTTGTTGTTGGTGATCAGGCCTACCACTGTTGTGTCATCAGCTAATTTAATGATGGTGTTGGAGTCGTGCCTGGCCGTGTAGTCATGAGTGAACAGGGAGTACAGAAGGGGCTGAGCACGCACCCCTGAGGGGCCCCTGTGTTGAGGATCAGCGTGGCGGATGTGTTGTTCCCTACCCTTACCACCTGGGGGCAGCCCATCAGGAAGTCCAGGATCAAGTTGCAGATGGAGGTGTTAAGTCCAAGGGTCCTTAGCTTAGTGATGAGCTTTGAGGGCACTATGGTGTTGAACGCTGAGCTGTAATCAATTAATAGCATTCTCACATAGGTGGTCATTTTGTCCAGGTGGGAAAGGGCAGTGTGGAGTGCAATAGAGATTGCATCATCTGTGGATTTGTTGGGGCGGTATGCAAATTGAAGTGGGGCCGGAACAGCTGGTGCTCTTGTGCATGTTTCAGTGTTATTTGCCTCGTAGCGAGCATAGAAGTAGTTTAGCTCGTCTGGTAGGCTCGTGTCACTGGGAAGCTCTCGACTGTGCTTCTCTTTGTAGTCTATAATGTTTTGCAAGCCCTGCCACATCTGACGAGCATCAGAGCCGGTGTAGTACGACTCGATCTTAGTCCTGTATTGATGCTTTGCCTGTTTGATGGTTCATCGGAGGGCATAGCGGGATTTCTTATAAGCTTCCGGGTTAGAGTCCCTCTCCTTGAAAGCAGCAGCTCTAGCCTTTAGCTCAGTGTGGATGCTGCCTGTAATCCATGGCTTCTGGTTGGGGTATTACGTACGGTCACTGTGGGGACGACGTCATCTATGTAGTTATTGATGAAGCCAATGACAGACGTGGTCTACTCCTCAATGCCATTGGAGGAATCCCGGAACATATTTCAGTCTGTGCTAGCAAAACAGTCCTGTAGCTTAGCATCTGCTTCATCTGACCACTTTTTTATTGATCTAGTCACCGGTGCTTCCTGCAATAGCTCTACACTTGCTTAGATATCGTGCACCAGCTGTTATTTACAAAAATACATAGTCCGCCGCCCCTTGTCTTACCAGATGCCGCTGTTCTATCCTGCCGGTACATTGTATAACCAGCCAGCTGTATGTTGATATTGTTGTTATTCAGCCACGACTCCGTGAAGCATAAGATGTTACAGTTTTTAATGTCTAATGGTAGTTTAATCTTCCGTGTAACTCTTCGATTTTATTGTCCAAAGATTGCATGTTTGCTAGCAGAATTGAGGGAAGTGGGGATTTATTAGATCGCCTCCGAATCCTTAGAAGGCAGCCTGCTCTCCGGCCTCTCTTTCTCCGCCTCTCTTTCTCTGCCTCCTCTTTCTCCAGCCTCTGAATGGGAAAGACAAAAGATTTAAGTGTCTTTGAACGGGATATGGTAGTAGCTGCCAGGCGCACTAGTTTGAGTGTGTCAAAAACTTCAATGCTGCTTTCCCGTACCAAGAATGGGCCACCAGCCAAAGAACATCTAGCCAACTTGAAACAACTATGGGATGAATTGGAATCAACATGGGCCAGCATCCCTGTGGAACGATTTCGACACCTTGTAGAGTTCATTCCCTGACGAATTGAGATTGTTCTGAGGGCAAAAGGGGGTGAAACTCAATACTAGGAAGGTGTTCCTGATGTTTTGTACATGCAGTGATTTCACAAAAAAGTTTTAATGCAACTTTTTGGTTACCGAAGGTATTTTCAAGTATACCTCTCTCTCTCTCTTTCTCTCTCTCTTTCTCTCTCCCCTTCTCATGCTCTTCTAAGAGTGTCCCACACTCACTGGAGCCCAGCTCTCATTGATCAAAGTGGAAGAAGAATATCAGGGATGTGTGTCACCCAAAGCCTGAATTGGACTTGGACCAATTTGATGCGGCCGAGCCCAAGCTGAGGACTGAATTATTTTGAGAAATTGATTTATGCAAGGCTGCTGTACTGCCTCCAGAGCTGCAGAGTTCTGCAAACCCCAAGCCGGAAAAAAACGAACATGCATGAAGTTGATTAAATGTTTATAACCATCTTGCTGCCTACTCATTTCCTCTACATGAACGATAAGGGTTGGATTATTATCCCACATGACAATAACGAGCTCTGGAAAAACAATCAATAACCGTGTCTGTCCCAAGAGATCATTTACCTAAGGATCACAGTCTGTTGTAGTGGTTTCACTGTGAAATATTATGTTGGTAATCGTCACAATTATGGGTTAACTAAACGGGTACCTATACATAATAGTTAGGTATTTTGATGAATTTAGGGATTTCTGCAATGTAACAGTATCTTACAGTGGAACAGTGAAACAGTGAAAATCACGTTTTTCATCAAATGGGATGATATTTGGATGAAACCAGTTCAAAGTAGGGCGACACAAGAGATGAAAAATGACTGTAGTTGGTACATTGATAAAGTTTGATCATAAAGTTACTGTCAAACAGTAACAGTAACGTTTTAACAGTAACGTGTCAAACACTTGGATTCAGGAGGCAGTTATTACTAAGTTTTTAATTAAGGCTTTATGCAACGTCACATAAAGCTGGAAATGTAATGCACCAATGGTAGCGTCTTATCATCGTTACTATTCACATTTGCGCTTATGCCTTGCTTTGGCTTTATTTACAAACCGTAAATGAGTAATACAAAAGATATCGGTAACCTTTCATCTGTGGTGTGACTGTTAGCGAGCAAGCTACTTCCCAGCATGCCGGCTAAAGCACACTGTGTTGTGACTGGATGCCATGTAACGTAACGTTAGATAATACAGCAGTGGCTGTGGCTGTTTTGACTTGTGAACTGTATATTTTCTGTAACACACCTATATGTTTTTTGTTCTTCCATCCATAAGCCCCCTACATTGAGTCTGAAAACTGCCAGCACACAGTTGGCACAAAGGAATGTTGTCCACAAAAGGAGTTGCGGTGTGTATAGCATTTCAAATGTAACCCTTGGGATTATTATTTCACTCTCCATCTCCTTTTGTCTTTCTCCTACCATCAAGCAGTAATGATAGAGTATGTGTTGACTTTTCTAGGCAACCACGGCAACCACTGCAGCAGGAATGCTGTGATACAAAATCAGCTTTCCCACAGCCAAAGACGAGGGGTTATGCTGTGATACAAAATCAGCTTTCCCACAGCCAAAGACGAGGGCTTATGCTGTGAAGCCTGTGAAAACATATACGAGTTATAGTCGTTCATTAGAAATCTACATCGGTTGAGCATTTCAGGCAGACGAACATTTCCAAATACAAACATTCAAAAGTTTCACAAAAAAGTGCACAACCAAATATTGCATATTTCAAATTGTCCAGTACATCTGTTTTATGCTGTTTTCATCTACGTCCTGTAGCCCATTGTTTATCTTGTTACCTGGCAACGACCACAAGTGCATTTCAGAGCTGTCAATCAAGGCGAGATCATGAAGATAAGCTCTCCGCCCACTCAGCCTGTTCTTCCAGGCTTCCTGATTGTTAAAGATGAGAGAAAAGGTCAAATGTCTTCAATTCTGAGTGTTTTAATGTTGTACAAATATTATGGGTGACGTTTTGGTCATTCAAAGGCTTGAGAAATTGGATGACTGTGTGGGACCTTTAACACACAGAAGGTCACCTATGTTGAGGAAATAGATAATGACTATGGCTATGATTGTGAACATAGTAAGAAAGGTATAGGAACAGGGCTGGCCAGAAGGACAAATTATTTTGCAACTTGTGACCACCATACTGAAGTGGTTTGGAAGCTGAACACGATTCAATAAAAAAATGTGAAGACAAAAACAAGAATAAATCCAAGAAAAGAGTACGCCACAGAGTATTATCTCCACCCAGGCTCTTCTTTCCCCTTCCAGCAATGAAACATGAAGCACTGAGTAGGGCCAATGGGTTCGGTTTACTTGGTATGACGATTCTGGATTTCAAAACTGGTGCAGAGATTTTAGGATCAGACATATTAATAAAATAGTTATTTTATTGGAGGCTTTCGGACAAGAACATTATTTACAGTCAGTTGCTAGCTAGAGGTTCTTACTTCCCTTCACCCCTTTCTCTCCATGAGTTAAACAAAAAGAACAGAGAAAGAGAGGGAAGGAGAGAGAGAGATAGAGGGAAGGAGAGAGAGATAAATAGAGCAGAAAAAGACAGCTGAGAGGAAGGACAGAGAGAGAAAGAGAGGAAGAGGGAGAGAGAGAGAGAGAGAGTATAAGAATGATGAGCATTCAAACAGCAGCTCTCCTTTCACTTTTTCTTAATACCAATATCATACTGTATTGATAGATTCATACACAATATGGTCACAGAGTTTTCAAACCCAGAGGCACATCATAGCGATACTTCCGGCAACGTGTTGAGAAGCAGACTTGACAGACTCGACAGACCAGATTTGGGGTTTGGCAAGTCAATGGGAGAAGTGAAAAGTATCCTTAATTGTTAATTGTCTCGAATTCTAAAGGCAAAACCTAGATACAGTGGGGAGAACAAGTATTTGATACACTGACGATTTTGCAGGTTTTCCTACTTACAAAGCATGTAGAGGTCTGTAATTTTTATCATAGGTACACTTCAACTGTGAGAGAAGGAATCTAAAACAAAAATCCAGAAAATCACATTGTATGATTTTTAAGTAATTAATTTGCATTTTATTGCATGACATAAGTATTTGATACATCAGAAAAGCAGAACTGAATATTTGGTACAGAAACCTTAGTTTGCAATTACAGAGATCATACGTTTCCTGTAGTTCTTGACCAGGTTTGCACACACTGCAGCAGGGATTTTGGCCCACTCCTCCATACAGACCTTCTCCAGATCCTTCAGGTTTCGGGGCTGTCGCTGGGCAATACGGACTTTCGGCTCCCTCCAAAGATTTTCTATTGGGTTCAGGTCTGGAGACTGGCTAGGCCACTCCAGGACCTTGAGATGCTTCTTACGGAGCCACTCCTTAGTTGCCCTGGCTGTGTGTTTCGGGTCGTTGTCATGCTGGAAGACCCAGCCACGACCCATCTTCAATGCTCTTACTGAGGGAAGGAGGTTGTTGGTCAAGATCTCGCGATACATGGCCCCATCCATCCTCCCCTCAATACGGTGCAGTCGTCCTGTCCCCTTTGCAGAAAAGCAGCCCCAAAGAATGATGTTTCCACCTCCATGCTTCACGAATGGGATGGTGTTCTTGTGGTTGTACTCATCCTTCTATTCCTCCAAACACGGCGAGTGGAGTTAGACCAAAAAGCTCTATTTTTGTCTCATCAGACCACATGACCTTCTCCCATTCCTCCTCTGGATCATCCAGATGGTCATTGGCAAACTTCAGACGGGCCTGGACATGCGCTGGCTTGAGCAGGGGGACCTTGCGTGCGCTGCAGGATTTTAATCCATGACGGCGTAGTGTGTTACTAATGGTTTTCTTTGAGACTGTGGTCCCAGCTCTCTTCAGGTCATTGACCAGGTCCTGCCGTGTAGTTCTGGGCTGATCCCTCACATTCCTCATGATCATTGATGCCCCACGAGGTGAGATCTTGCATGGAGCCCCAGACCGAGGGTGATTGACCGTCATCTTGAACTTCTTCCATTTTCTAATAATTGTGCCAACAGTTGTTGCCTTCTCACCAAGCTGCTTGCCTATTGTCCTGTAGCCCATCCCAGCCTTGTACAGGTCTACAATTTATCCCTGATGTCCTTACACAGCTCTCTGGTCTTGGCCATTGTGGAGAGGTTGGAGTCTGTTTGATTGAGTGTGTGGACAGGTGTCTTTTATACAGGTAACGAGTTCAAACAGGTGCAGTTAATACAGGTAATGAGTGGAGAACAGGAGGGCTTCTTAAAGAAAAACTAACAGGTCTGTGAGAGCCGGAATTCTTACTGGTTGGTAGGTGATCAAATACTTATGTCATGCAATAAAATGCAAATTAATTACTTAAAAATCATACAATGTGATTTTCTGGATTTTTGTTTTAGATTCCTTCTCTCACAGTTGAAGTGTACCTATGATAAAAATTACAGACCTCTACATGCTTTGTAAGTAGGAAAACCTGCAAAATCGTCAGTGTATCAAATACTTGTTCTCCCCACTGTACGTGCCAATGTAGCTAAACGTGTCTTTACTACAATCAATCAAATCAATCAAAATGTATTTATGTGTTTTAATTCAGCAGTTGTTACAAAGAGCTTATACAGAAACCTAGCCTAAAACCCCAAAGAGCAAGCAATGCCGATGTAGAAGCATGGTGGCTAGGAAAAACTCCCTAGTAAGGCTAGAACCTAGGAAAGAACCTAGAGAGGAACCAGGCTCTGAGGGGTGGCCAGTCCTCTTCTGCCTGTGCCGGGTGGAGATTATAAGAATACATGGCCTCTTAGTGAATAGGGGGCGCTGTTTTCACTTTGGGAAAAAATCGTGCCCAAATTAAACGGCCTCGTACTCTGTTCTAGATCATACGATATGCATAGTATTATTACTATTGGATAGAAAACACTCTGAAGTTTCTAAAACTGTTTGAAATATATCTGTGAGTAAAACAGAACTTATTTGGCAGCAAACTTCCAAACAGGAAGTGAAAATTCTGAAAATGGGGCTCTGTGTCAGGCCTTGCCTATTCAATTGCCTTATATTTATGGATCTGTATGCACTTCATACGCCTTCCACTAGATGTCAACAGGCAGTAGATTGTTAAATGGGGTGTCTAGCTTGATGTGAGACCGAATGAGAGCTTTTGGTGTGACAGGTCCGCCTTATCGGCAGTATTTAGCCGCGCACCAGGGAACCCCACATTGTCTTCTGAAATGCGTTAGGTATACACGACGAAATGCTCCGTCTTGGAATTTATTGGATAGATATGAGAAAAACATCATAAAGATGGATTTTCAACTGAGTTTGACCAGTTTATTCGACGTTTATTGTGACTTTTGGAATTTTTCGTTCCATGCGCCAAGAGTTGATGGACATGTGCCCTCCACAATGCTAGCCAAAGTTTCTAATTCGACAGAAGAAATGGACATTCTAAAACAAAACAACGATTTATTGTGGAACTAGGACTCCTTGCACTACATTCTGATGGAAGATCATCAAAGGTAAGAGAATATTTATGATGTTATTTCGTATTTCTGTGGAATATGTTGGCTCCAACATGGCGGAGAATTGCTGGGTGCTGTCTCAGAATATTGCATGCTGTACTTTGTACTAAAGTATTTTTTTTAAATCTAACACAGCGGTTGCATTAAGAACCAGTGTATCTTTCATTTGCTGTACAACATGTATTTTTTAGTAAAGTTTATGATTATTTTTTGGGTTAGATTACGTGACTGTCCAAAATTTCTCCGGACAATTTGGTGCATTATGGCGCCGTATTCACAATGTAAAACCAGGATTTGTAGCTATAAATATGCACATTTTTGAACAAAACATACATGTATTGTATAACATGATGTTATAAGACTGTCATCTGATGAAGTTGTTCAAAGGTTAGTGATTCATTTTATCTCTATTTGTGGGTTTTGTGAAAGCTATGTTAGCGGTGAATAAATGGCGTTGTGTGTTTGGCTATTGTGGTGAGCTAACATAAATATATATTGTGTTTTCGCTGTAAAACATTTAAAAAATCGGACATGTTGGCTGGATTCACAAGATGTTTATCTTTCATTTGCTGTATTGGACTTGTTCATGTGTGGAAGCAAAAAAAATATTTTTGAATTTTGCGCGCTGCGAAGGCAGCGGAATGTTGTGGGTGTTCCGCTAGCAGAACCCCGGGGCGAGAAAGGTTAAGGACAGTTCGTTCTTCAAGATGTTCAAATGTTCATAGATGACCAGCAGGGTCAAATAATAGGTCCTCTGGGACGAGAGAGAGAGATGGGAGAATTAGATGGAGAATCCAGAGCTTCCGGCGACAGTTCCCAGTCCAGTCCGTACGTTTCACAGTACGGAACCTCCAACGACGGTTCACAGTCCGGAACCTCCAGCGACGGTCCACGGTCCGGAACCTCCTGCAACAGTCCACGGTCCGGAACCTCCTGCGACGGTCCACGGTCCGGAATCTCCTGAGACGGTCGACGGTCTACGGTCCGGAACCTCCTGAGACGGTCTACGGTCCGGAACCTCCTGAGACGGTCTACGGTCCGGAACCTCCTGAGACGGTCTACGGTCCGGAACCTCCTGAGACGGTCTACGGTCCGGAACCTCCTGAGACGGTTTACGGTCCGGAACCTCCTGAGACGGTCTACGGTCCGGAACCTCCTGAGACGGTCTGCGGTCCGGAGTCTCCAGCGACGGTCTGCGGTCTGGAGCCTCCAGCGACGGGTGGCGGTCCAGAGCCTCCAGCGACGGTCGGCAATCCAGAGCCTTCAGCAGGGGTTCTCAGTCCAGAGCCTCCTGCGACGGTCGGCGGTCCAGTTCTTCCGGCGACGATCCACGGTCCGGTGACTCCAGCGACGACCCACGGTCCGGAGCTTCCGACGACGATCCCCGCACCAGACCCGCCATGGAGGATGAAGAATCTGCGAGCGGAGTGGGTACTTCGCCCCACACCGGAGCCGCTCCCGACGTCCTGTGTCATTCATCGTAGATGCCCACCCGGACCCTCCCCTATTGAGTCAGGTTTTGCGGCCGGAGTCCGCACCTTTGGGGGGGGGGGGGGGGGGATACTGTCACGCCCTGACCATAGAGAGCTGTTTATTCTCTATATTGGTTGGGGCGTGATAGTGACTAGGGTGGGTCATCTAGGTGATTAATGGTTTATGTTGGCCTGGTATGCTTCCCAATCAGAGACAGCTGTTTATCGTTGTCTTTGATTGGGGATCATATTTAGGTAGCCATTTTTCCCCATTATGTTTGTGGGATCTTTTTTACAGATAGTTGCCTGTGTGCACACCAGTAGCTTCACGTTTAGTTTGTTCTTGTGCTTTATTGTTTTGTTTGGTGAATTTCATTTAATTAAAAGATGTGGAACTTTACGCACGCTGCGCCTTGGTCCAATCCTTTCGACGAACGTGACAGCACTGCCACAAATTCCTAAAATCAGATTTTAAACCTAACCCTAACCTTAACCACACTGCTAACCCTAATGCATAACCCTAATCTTAAATCAAGACCGAAAAGCAACAATAACAAAAAACATCATACATTTCTACAATATAGGCAATTTTGATTTTGCACTTGGCACATCAATCTGAAGTGCTGCCTCCAGGATTAGTGTTAGGCAAATGATGTTGGCAAATGGTGTCCTGAGACTACAAAATACCTCAACCTCTTGTTTTGCTCATTATTGCAATGAGGATCCCTAATATGAATTCCACACTCATATTGGACCAAAACGTCTAAAGGCATGTAAGTGTGCGTCAGAGTGGGCAAGCATCGAGAACCCATAATTCCCATAATGCAGGTTGTCATTTCTTGTGTGTTTATGATCCATAGGCTAAAACGAATACTTTACTTTCATTAATCTGATGACTGTTATTTATTTAATCCACTAACTATGTTTAATTGTTACCCGATTAAATGAATCATGTAACAATTAACTCATTGGGATTTGGGGCACCATGGAAGAGATTGTTTAAACTCTATAAGGTCTTTACCTATTTCATCGATAAACAGTCATCTTATTAATCATTACTTCTTATCATATCATCATTCTGAACAGTCGTAACGTCATGCATCTGCAAAAAAAACAGCCTTGCTCATGATTCAGTACTACACCAATTGGTTTAATTATTTATTTACTAGCAAACTAAAATGAGAAAACAGGATAACACACTAAATATATGAGAAGAAAGTCCCTAGAGGGCTGACAATATGACAGCTTATTTTTTAACCCATTCTTTGTGGTATCCAATTGGTATTTACAGTCTTGTCTCATCGCTGCATCTCCCGTACGGACTCGAGAGAGGAGAAGGTTGAGAGCCGTTTGTCCTCCGAAACACAACCCAACCAAGCCGTGCTGCTTCTTGACAGCCGCACCAACGTTTCAGAGGAAACACCGTACACCTGGCGTCACTAGTGTGCTATGTGACAAGGACATCCCTGCTGGCCCAACCCTCCTCTAGCCCAGACAACACTGGGCCAATTGTGCACCGCGCCATGGGTCTCCCGGTCACAGCTGGCTGCGACAGA
The DNA here is from genome assembly GCF_045679555.1 of Salvelinus alpinus. NCBI lineage: Eukaryota > Metazoa > Chordata > Actinopteri > Salmoniformes > Salmonidae > Salvelinus > Salvelinus alpinus. The sequence continues at coordinate 16,687,724 of NC_092120.1, forward strand.
GCCTGGACTCGAACCCAGAATCTCTAATGGCACAGCTAGCACTGCGATGCAGTGCCTTAGACCACTGCGCCACTCGGGAGGCCCATGATGACTTATTACACAGAGATGGAGAGGGGGAAAAAGAGAGAGAGAGAGAGAGAAAAAGGGACACTTATCGTGAACACATTCCGAACCGCCTCCTGTTTGGAACAACAAATCATGAATGTTTTTACTTGTGAGTGCCCTTGTTCGGTGTTGATACAAATGTATCAACCCCTGCAAAAATGTCCATTATTAATTATAATCCACAAAATAATTCACATTTTCTGTTACTGGAGGATTATCTTCCTGCTGTAGCAAACTGGCTCAAATTAAGATCCTGCATCTATATCACAGTCATAATCTGCACTGTATATCCCAATGTGTACATATCAGTTTATTGCTATGCATGCTACTTTCTCCTGTTACTTTTTATTAGACTTTTTCATTATTGATATTGATTATTGCACCTTTTATACCTGCTGTAAACTGTGTACGTAACAAACAGAAAAAATATTTGAAGCCATCCTGAAATGGTGTCTGAATAAGTTATACTTTGCCGTGAACGTGTGATGATGTCCTAATATGGACACCGTAAGGCTAGGACACCGTAAGGCATGGACACCGTAAGGCATGGACACCGTAAGGCATGGCGATTTTGTCCTCAGGTCCATCGTTTCCCTTCCGAGTTCCAGCAAAGAGATAAACCACTAGAGTTGGATGTGGACTTGTCTGGTAAACTGAGATGTTCTCTCTGCTGTTAGATAGCTGCTCTCGTGTCAGATGAGTCATTAGAACTGGCATCCTAGATGAGGACTGCTTATACTGCGCATCACTCTCACATCACTTACACATTCATTCCACCTAGTTTGTATCCCCTGTGTTTGTTGAAAGGATTAGATTTTCTAATTGGAATTTCCCATTGGATTTATCAAAGAGATAATTTCCACTGGGAAGGTAAGAGATGGAAGTTAACATAATGAACACACAGAATAAAGCTGTCACTTGGGGTGTACTTATTGCCGTTGGCATAGTTGGCCTTAACTGCTGTAAACTACATAACAAAGTCATTCACTTTTGTACTGTATATTGAGATTTCTTGCCTTCAAGTTTAACTTCATCTACACACTCAAAGTTGTCAGAGGTCTAATAAACGAAAAGATATACACTGAGTGTACGAAACATTAGGAACACCTTCCTAATATTGAATTGCACCCCATTTTGCCCTCAAAACAGCCTCAATTCGTCATGGCATGGACTGTACAAGGTGTTGAAAGCGTTCCACAGGGATGCTGGCCCATGTTGACTCCAATGCTTCCAACAGTTGTGTCAAATTGGCTGTAGGTCCTTTGGGTGGTGGATGTTTCTTGATGCACACAGGAAATAGTTTACTGTGAAAAACCCATCAGCGTTGCAGTTCTTGACACACTCAAACCGGTGCACCTGGCACCTACTACCATACCCAGTTCAAAGGCACTTAAATCTTCTTGCACATTCACCCTCCGAATGGCACACATACACAGTCTACGTCTCAATTGTCTCAAGGCTTAAAAGTCCTTCTTTAACCTGTCTCCCCTTTATCAACACTGAAGTGGATTTAACAAGTGACATCAATAAGGGATCATACTGTAAGATTCACCTGGTCAGCCTATGTCATGAAAAGAGCAGGTGTTCCTAATGTTTTGTACACTCAGTGCATAATTTACTAACTGATGAAAAGGCAATTGAGAAGTGAAGAAGCTCTGTGATAACAAAATTCCCTATTTCATCCCTAAATTAACATACTTTTGGGACACTGCCTCCAGTAAATAAAAGCAATTGCACTTGAGTTAGCCAACTGGCACTTTCATCTACACAGTCTTATGACCCTACAGCTACTCTTAAGCTATGCCTGCTCTCCTCTTCAGTTGTGTTGTTGTGGTTGGGAGACAACCGCGTTTGTTTATGCTAGGGGGACAGCCAGTCCCTAGTAGCCCAGCTTTCAAACACTGTGCTGGGTTTGACTTCACTGGAGGCCTCCCTGTTAACAGATCACTGACTCTGTAATTTTAAATTACTCCACCACCACTTTATTTTGCAAAACACATGCCTCAAGCCGGCCTGCCTTCGTGTGTAGGTGACGTGTGTGTGTGCATGTGCGTGTGCATCCATCTCTTGCTCTCTATCCCTCTCCCTCTCCCTCAGAAGGAAGTATGGAGTGGAAAATATCAAATGGCTGTTGTGGTTTAAATATGTTCGGAAAAAGCGGACAGATGGTGCTCTAATTAGGTGTCAGTTGGCTGTACTGTAATAACCCTGACCAAAAGGAACAGGGTGAAAGGTGAAAGCAAAGCGTTGTTCGAGTGATTTCATTGTGTGTATCTATTTTAGGGAACTGACATTTAAATCCAGTTCTCCTTTTTTTGGAAAGTACCAGAGGAGTTAATAACGACATGAGAGGGCTTAGCTATACCTTTGCAGTTACCATGTGGAAACCGTTAGGGATGGCTTCCCAGACACCGATTAAGCCTAGTCCAGGACTAAAAGGCATTCTCAGTGGAGATTCTCCATTGAAAGAGCATTTAGTCCAGGATTAGGCTTAATCTCTGCCTGGGAAATAGGCACTTATAGTTTAATGGCGAAATATCCTACTGTATATATTGATGCAGAATGCCTGAATTTGGTTTTTAAAGAGCATTTGGTAAAATATAGAGGCTTTCGTTTTTATGAGTGTGTATTGGTGTGCTTGGGAGGTTTGGCTATACGTCTTTGAAAGGTTGAAACATTTATTTGGACATCATAGGCAATGTATAAAACATTGGAACTGGTGTAGCTGGCCGATAACGAGATTTATGTCCGTATAGATGTTTTTGGAGGAAAGCATTTCATATTTCAGATCATGTCTGATATGTATGTTTCAGTGCGATCCCCTGGTTTCCCATCACGCCCTGAAACTGTCAGAGTTCAGTAGCATTACAAGATACAGTTGAAGTCGGAAGTTTACATACACCTAAGCCAAATACATTTAAACTCAGTTTTTCACAATTCCTGACATTTAATCCTAGTAAAAATGTCCTGTCTTAGGTCAGTTAGAATCACCACTTTATTTTAAGACTGTGAAATGTCAGAATAATAGTAGAGAGAATGATTAATTTCAGCTTTTATTTATTTCATCACATTCCCAGTTGGTCAGAAGTTTACATACACTCAATTGGTATTTGGTAGCATTGCCTTTAAATTGTTTAACTTGGGTCAAATGTTTCGGGTAGCCTTCCATAAGCTTCCCACAATAAGTTGAGTGAAATTTGGCCCATTCCTCCTGACAGAGCTGGTGTAACTGAGTCAGGTTTGTAGGCCTCCTTGCTCGCACATGCTTTTTCAGTTATGCCCACAACTTTTCTATGGGATTGAGGTCAGGGCTTTGTGATGGCCACTCCAATACCTTGACTTTGTTGTTCTTAAGCCATTTTGCCACAACTTTGGAAGTATGCTTGGGGTCATTGTCCATTTGGAAGACCCATTTGCGACCAAGCTTTAACTTCCTGACTGATGTCTTGAGATGTTGCTTCAATATATCCACATAATTTTCCTGATCTTTGTTCCCATGTGCAGTTGCAAACCGTAGTCTGTTTTTTTTATGCGGTTTTGGAGCAGTGGCTTCTTCCTTGCTGAGCGGCCTTTCCGGCCTTGCCTGTTTCCTCCAGCATCTTCACAAGGTCCTTTGCTGTTGTTCTGGGATTGATTTGCACTTTTCGCACCAAAGTACGTTCATCTCTAGGAGACAGAACGCATCTACTTCCTGAGCGGTATGACGGCTGCGTGGTCCCATGGTGTTTATACTTGCGTACTATTGTTTGTACAGATGAACGTGGTACCTTCAGGCGTTTGGAAATTGCTCCCAAGGAGGAACCAGACTTGTGGAGGTCTACAATTTTTTTTCTGAGGTCTTGGTTGATTTCTTTTGATTTCCCCATGATGTCAAGCAAAGAAGCACTGAATTTGAAGGTACGCCTTGAAATACATCCACAGGTACACCTCCAATTGACTCAAATTATGTCAATTAGCCTATCAGAAGCTTCTAAAGCCTTGACATAATTTTCTGGAATTTTCCAAGCTATTTAAAGGCACAGTCTACTTAGTGTATGTGAGCTTCTGACCCACTGGAATTGTGATACAGTGAATTATAAGTTAAATAATCTGATAGTAAACAATTGTTGGAAAAATTACTTGTGTCATGCACAAAGTAGATGTCTTAACCGAATTGCCAAAAATATAGTTTGTTAACCAGAAATTTGTGGAGAGGTTGAAAAACGAGTTTTAATGACTCCAACCTAAGTGTATGTAAACTTCCGACTTCAACTGTATATAAGGGACAGATCGAAATGGGGAGGGTTGTGTTTTTTTATTGGGCACAGAGGAAGTAGGGCGTTTTTTCCCTGGTTTACATTCACTCTTTTGCAGCTTTTACTATATCATTTCTTCCATCCAAGCCAAATTTCCTCATCTGCTTTTCCGCACGTTAACTTTTGTTATAAACTGGGTGGTTTGAGCCCTGAATGCTGATTGGCTGACAGCTGTGGTATGTCAGACCGCATACCATGGATATGACAAAACATTTATTTTACTGCTCTAATTACATTGGTAACCAGTTTATAATAGCAATAAGGCACCTCAGGAGTTTGTGATATATGGCCAATAAACCATGGCTAAGGGCTGTGTCCAGGCACTCTGCGTTGTGTCGTGCATAGGAACAGTCCTTAGCTGTTCCTAAGACTGTGTAGATGAATGTGCCAGTTGGCTAACGAGAGTGCAATTGCTTTTATTTACTGGAGGCTGTGTCCCGAAAGTATGTTCATTTAGGGATGAATTTGGGAATTTGGTTATCGCAGAGCTTCTTCACTTCTCAATTGCCTTTTCATCAGTTAGTACATTATATACTGAGTGTACAAAACATTAGGAACACCTGCTTTTTCCATGACATAGGCTGACCAGGTGAATGGTACAGTATGACCCCCTCGGGCCGTATTGCTTAACTATACCACAGATCAATATAGTCTACCAGTCTAACTGTCTATCCTGCCCTTTATCCACCATTCATAGTGACAATAGTGGTAGGTGGATCATTTGTCGAGATCTGCGATAGGCTAACTTGCAATCGTACCACACATAAAAGCATTCAAAGCTGCATCAAATTTCATTATGAATCCTCAAGAACAAATAGGAATAGCTGATAGGCAGCGGAGAGGCCAGGTGCCTCATTGAGCATGAAAGAAACGAGACACTCTGCTCAAAAAGCTTTTGATCTTGTTCAGGGACAATACAATGATCCTACCTAGACTATCCTACAACACCACAGTGCATTGAATAATTGCATTAGTGTTTTTTAAGTGAGTGCAAAATTCTACACTAGGCTGCAGTGAACATATCATTTGAATAAACGTGTAAAAGCCCTGGGATTTGAATGTTTCATTCCATTTGGATCAGTTGCGGGTCTAGTCTCAACAGTTTATAAGGTCTAGAAAGGCACAGTAGCAGGCCAGACTGGCTGCATTTTTACTTCTGACACTGAGATGAACTGTCTGTTGCAGATCATCATTCTCCCAAGTCGTCCTTTAATAATGTGGCCGCAGACGCTCCCGGCAGGCCCAGATATTCAGGAAAGCTTAACTTGAGCTCTGCATCCCCTCCATACGGAGTGCCTATTCCTTGCACACCTAGAACCTAATGCTTCAATAAAGCCTAGATATTTATTATTTAACTTTTAAAATGTATTACCTTGTATATGTGGCATGAACACAACCAGTCACAATCTTTGAATCTGATTAGGCTACTTCAAAAGTCTCCTGTAGGCGTGCGCACGTTCATCCAAAATGTAATTCCAGAGTCCTCAAAATGGCTTGACATTAACCAGGTTGTGATGGTGAAAGTGCAAGGTGATGAGCTTGATGCTCCTTTCAATAAATATTGAGGGTCTTATTCTGGTGACATGATGATCAAAGCTTGGCTGTCGTTCAACAAATAAAAATAATCTCACACTTCTGTCCATAATAATTGTATTATGTAGTAGGCGATACCTGCACTGTCCTGTATATGCGAGCTGTTGGCTACAGCGCACGTGCCAATACCAGTACATGGTATTGGCAATATTCAGTACATGGGAATTTAATTGCAAAAGTTATTTTTATGTGCACTACGTATTTACGCACAGACTTTCTCCGCAACATGTACATTTGATGGGAACACAACTCTGATGGGAACTCTGATTGTTTATATGCAGATTTTAGAATATTCAGATGAGAATCTGTCGTCAATTGGACGGAAACCTAGCTATAGACACCTTAAAGACTCAAGTGCGCTAGTCCATGTCTCTTTGATTATGCCTCCACATCATGGTTCACCAGCAGCCCCAAAGATCTAAAGACTTAGCTACAGACCAGCCAAAACAAGCTTTAAGAATTGTACTTAAACTCCCCCCTGATACTCATCTGGAGGTTTAGGATTTTTTTGTCTGTATCTCTGTAGTGTGTCTATCTATGTAATTGTACACGTAGTTATGTAAAGATAATTGCGACCACAAAGGAAATAAGTCCCTGACTTTATTATGCAATCCCGGTCACTTTTAAAAATCTTTGTATTGTGTACAGTGGCGATTTTAGCATTTAAATCTTGGTGGGGCAAAAATAAAGTGGGATGCATGCCAGCAAAGCCACTGCACAACACAACACTAAACAATACATTAATTTCACTATAAAGGTGACAAACGGTGCCCAGAAACTACATAAAGTCCCAACAGCAGTCCCAACACCTTAATACTGCTACACCTGGCTATCAGCGGAGCCTTGTCTGGCAGCGAAACAGTTCATTCAGCCCCATTTACTGACTTAAAAAAAAACATAGCTGATATGGCTGACTTGCTTAAACAAATGTGGTTTCTACTGACAATTGAGATGTACAAACTATGTCATAAAGGGGACGATAAGAGGCAATCCGTAATTTCGATTGACATTAATAAGCGAGCTAGGACGGACGTAGTCAATATAACTATTTGTTCAGTGCTTTGAAATGTACAGCTACAGAATTCAGAACATGGGCCGTTCTTACAGTGTTCTCCCTGTACACCAAGTCAGAGCTGTAGGATAAATAAAGGGGGCATACAAGCAGACAATGAAAGCTCTTACAATATTTAATGATTACATTTCTCAAAAACAGGTTATGGGCTACATGTGCACCTCCAAGTCAGAACAGTAGGCGGAATTAAGAGGTGAAAATAGACCAAATTATTAGGGTGATGCACACAGGCTACTAACAGCTTACTACACAACATGCACTTAGTATTACTTTACTAGCTACTATATATATATCTCTCTGGCATATTACATAATTTATGCAGCAGCATGCAAGACGTTTTTGGACTCACCTTGTTGTGTTGCGCTCACTTGAACAGGAAGGTGGTGTGGCGGTCCTTCGTGGGCAAATGTTGTCATGAAGTCTGCCATTCTCTGGCTTTATGGTGCTTTCAAGACAACTGGGAACTCGAAGAGAGAAAAAAAGGTTGAATCATGATGACGTCAGTGATCTTCAGGTTGTAGCACTAGAAAGAGGCCTGAGAATCCGAGTTGGATGAAAGTTCAACAATTATTTTCCCAGTCGTGGCTTGTTTTTCACGAATTCCCAGTTGAACAGATTTTGCAGATCCGAGTTAACAATTCGTTTGAATGCGGCACAAATCATGCTTCATTGACACCATGGCCAATTTTGAATGTTTATAATTTTAAACTAGGAAAAGAGACCCTTAATCTTAAACTTGGGACCACACAGCCACTCCACCGAATAGCAGGTGAATGATTACTTTGCAATGCTTGCAGTTAGCCACCGATTCCTTCCAAACCACTCAGTGTTGAATTTGCGATTTCCAACTTGTTGTGTAATCTTTATGTCCAAGATGTCTAAGACTTTTCAAGTATGATGTTGACATGATCAGTCCAATCAAAGTTACTGTAGATATAACGTGATTTGACGTAATTTTATCTGTGGCCAATGACCTTGAGCCTTCTTGGATGGGCACTTCTAATGTAACTCTATGGCAGCACCCAAGGGCCTAGAATTTTAGAGCTCTACCCTTAGACTCGGTGGTGACGTAGTGTCCCCATGAGTGACAGAACACTGAGCCAATCACGGCGCAACAATCCGTATTTTCTGCTGGCTTGCCCCAACACCACAGAAAGCACTAAGCTAGGCTGAAACACCTGCATTTTGGAGCTGCCTTACGCAAAAAAAGTGTAATGTCCTCTGGTACAGGCCTTGTCTGACGCTTTGAGGAATGGCCCCGTTGTAGGAGAGCGGCACTGCACACTGACTGACGCTGACAGTATGGTCCCGTACGCTGCTGCTGACTTGTGAGAAGAGCACAAAAATGTCAACATTGTGAATTCAGAGTCATCTCAGAGAATCCAATAATCAGAACAAACGGACTCTAGGTTTGAAGGACACAGTCATTCAGTGTTTTTTTCTCTCACTCTTCTTATTCCCCAAGGTGGTGCTTGGATGTGTAGAAAGTGTGTGTGTACTCACATGGCCCGAGGCCAGATCTTTAGTATCCAATATATGTGTTTTGATTGTTAATGTTTCATGCCCAAAGGGTCTCTTTCACTCTTTTACAAATGAAGCGGCCTGTCTTTTATCCGTGCATGAAAAGTCCAACATGGCTGCCACACTAGGAATGGGAAGATCTGAGGTGATGTATTGTGGTGGTCAATCCAGGAGGACGCATTGAGCTGGCGGTAAAAATCGTCACCGGACTCTGTATCATCCATTGGTGTCGACTACAGTCCACTATCCCTCCCTTTAGTAACACCGACCTTGGCTTTGTAGCTTCAAAAGTCGCCATTTTTGTGTCGATTTGCACTTCTCGGATGATGTGATGATTCTCCATGTGAATCACTTCCTCATTCTGGAGATACACTTGCTTCCAACTTGCTCTAATTTGGCCGACCTTTGAGATGTCTAGAGGAGCATCTCAGCACTGTATAATGGCTGCTGTCTGTGGGCTCTGGTGCCTGGCTGGGTATGCTACTGCTCCTGGCAGAATGAAATATTGATTGTAAAGCTAGTCTGCCTGGCCCTATTCATATTGACGTGGGGATCAGGGATAAGAATGTGGTTGTATTGAATTATTCATTTCCCGGAATAATGCAGGTTAAGTACTTGGATTAAGCTACAACAGCAAAAGCGCCATCAAGGATTTGAGCGCAAGAAATTCTGGTTGCTTAACTCACATTAGTCATACTACAGTATTTTTCCGCCTACCCGACAACAAAGCAAGACTGTCGGTGTAACGAACAGTTTCCTGTTGTTTGCGAAGTTACACATCTTGGTCGTCCACAAATTAAAATGATGGAGGAAAAATTGATTGGTTTTGATAATGCCACACCATTAGCCCAGCTACGTGCCGCATACTTTAATGATATAATCAAATGTCTTTGCCTGAAGACAAATAGTACATTATTGTCTCGTTATAATAATTTCTCATTAATGTCGGAAAAAGGCACCTCTTTTGAGAGGGTTATTTTGAGGCCATTAGTGAATAAATTGATACTGATGAACAATCTGACTCATTCCATACTTGTGCTACTGTGACATAAGACATGAGACATAAGACATGGCTCAACTTTTCTTCTCGTCCCTTGCCCTAATCAAATAATAGTTTTTCACGTTTGCCCATTGTGCCACACACATGACAGTTTATGACTGTCAAATTCAAATTCTTCGAGAAAATTATAGAGGCAGTAATACGGTTTGTAATAGATTGTAAATTAGATTCCTGTGAATTCAGGTTGAAATGTGGCCCCTGTTGTGCATGTTGACCTCTCTGCCTTCTTGCATGCCTGCTTGTTTGTCTGCATGTCTGTCTGTCTGCCTGCCTGCCCGCCCTCATGTTCATGTGTCTGTCTGACTGTCAATCAAATCAAATCAAATGTATTTATATAGCCCTTCTTACATCAGCTGATATCTCAAAGTGCTGTACAGAAACCCAGCCTAAAACCCCAAACAGCAAGCAATGCAGGTGTAGAAGCACGGTGGCAAGGAAAAACTCCCTAGAAAGGCCAAAACCTAGGAAGAAACCTAGAGAGGAACCAGGCTATGAGGGGTGGCCAGTCCTCTTCTGGCTGTGCCAGACAGAGAGTGTGTACACTCTCTCAGTCCACCAGTCTCTGTGGAGCTGCCTTCTGCCCTTCTCTCTGTCTCTCTTTGTCTGAGAGGGATCTGTCAGAGTTGCTCAGGGTACCTGTGAGCTTTCATTAGATTGTCATGACCCCCCTCCTGAGCCTCAAAATACAACCGAGACCTTTTCCAGGGAGGCGGTGGGTGATCACTTCTCCCATTCCCGCAGCGAGCTCGATCTCAGACCCGTTTCCAATGGATACGGCCCTGCAGGGAACTAGGGCCTATCGACCGCCTGCAGTCAGCAGCCAGTAATTAGCTGCTTTTCTCCCGCAGAGACAGAGAAGACCTTGGTTCCATGCTCTCCACACATTCTAAGACGTATCATTTCAATGGGGCCACATTCTATTTTGTGTTTCTATTTCTCCCTTCTGAATCCATTTGTGGTCTGCTCGTGATGTATTCCTCTATATGTGAAGGACGGCTGCGATCAGCATTCAGTAATCTCTGCTTTATGCCCAGAAAGAGATGTGGGATAGTTACACACAAAGTCAGAGACGTACAGACAATCCTTGGCTATGTATGTCAGTTGATGTAGGCGAGACATCTTCTAGCGTGACGAGATGCAGCAATGTAAGGTGACGTATGCTTGAAGACCCCCTTGTCTCACAGAATCCATATTAGAAAGTCCCTCAGTTGACAGAAAAAGATCTAATATGGCCGCAGTACTGGCTCCCTCTGTTCCTTCTTGCACTGAGACCCCTGGGTGATTGGTCCTAAAGGGGACAGTGTTATCTCAGACACACATGTGTTTCCAAGGCCAGATCAAAGGTACTGACTCATTCCACTACTTCTGTAGACCAGCTAGCTATAGGTGAAAGGTGTGAGTCATGTTTGACTGGCTGTGACGGCAAACAGGCAGGAAGAATCAGTGATGATGCTCCTGAAGCACAAGGCTAGGTCTGCTCTCACTCTCTCTCTCTTCACTCAGTCTGTGTCCAACTTCAAAGCTGTTTTCTCTCAAGGGTGCCTTGGCTGTGAATTGATTTGGTGACAAGGAGAAAGGAGATAGATTCTCGTATAGAATCCACTCGAGCACATTGTTACAGCAGAGTAGGAATTGGAAACAGCCAGGGATCACAGGAGCGTATGGATTTCTCGGGTGACATGCTGATAAAAAAACTTGTCGACAGGATGAACTTTGGGCTTCAAAGGGAGTCCGATGACTTTGAGTAGAAGTTGAGGTCAGCATAGTAACACACTGTCCAATATACTGTAGTTACACAGAACATCCCCCTTTCTTTACTTCTCTGGGTCTCCATGGGTGGGAAGTTCACAGATGTCTATTACCCAGACAGTTCATTTGTTCTCTTTTTAATTAATAGTCTCATCTTGTGATTGATTTCTTTGTTACTAGGCCCAATAAATGGAGTCAGTAAAATGGGCAGATGTCTCATCTCATGCCTCATGAAAAGTTCAGAACGAACAGACGGACAATCAAAGCTCAGATTTGTTCCCCAAAAATGATCACATTTTCACAAGTCCTGACGAAAAGGAATACTGGAAAGAACAATAGGGCCTCTCTGCGTTGTTAAATCGAGTAGCCCATACTGCAGTACCTTAGGATGCTGTGGATTTTGAGCTTGATGTTGCTGGGTTGCCAGATCATTTTGTTGCCAGGTTGAGGTGGCTGTTCAGTTATCTTTCTGTTAGAACACAGCGTCTTGTAAATGGGCCAACTCCTCTATCAGCCTGTGGCCAGCTGTCATATTCAGGTGGCAGTGGCTCTGCCACAGTAGTCAAACAGCAGTTAATTAAACTTGGTAATTGGATCGAAGCGCTATCAGCATGTTTGTGTATATTTTACAAGTTTATAGACCAAACAAAAAAAAGTAAACCATTGAAAATGTAGCTCATGTAGAATATTTTTATTAACTTCCATATGTCTGACTAGTGAGGATAGCAAAGAATCATAAAGTGGAGCCAATTTGAAAGAGAACATCATGATGCCTATTGCAATTACGTGCGACAAGTGATTTGTGCTTGGAACCCATCGATGATTCCTTTGCTGAGCTGAATCTGTTCTTTCACAAAAGCAATTATTGCATTTTTGCACAGTTAACTCTGCAGCTGAAGCAAGGACACTCTTCAGAAAGTTTAAATCCCTCTGTTTGCTTTAAGACCATCTGTTTTGCTATGATTGATCAGTACATTTGTGGCCATAATAGTTTTTGTTTAATTGTGTTTTTTTTACTAAGATGCACACACTGTACTGTGGGACTGCATGGCTGGACTGGCAACAGTATGGCTATGATTATGAGTCATTATAGCAATTCATTTGACGCCAAACAGTTTTCTTTTTCACACTCATTTTCTGAACGCCAAATAAAGGCAGCAAAAGCACTGTTGCACCATGGGACCTCTCATCCATTTTGTACGGTGTAATTTTCCCTGATCCTCTTTGTCTACCTTTGGCTTTTCTCATTTGCATTTGAACAAGGGTGAGAAGCGAGTGTGAGCAGTGGGAGGTAAAACTAGTTAATTGTGGAGAGACTAATGAATTTGTCATGTAATGATGAGAGGACTGCCAGCAGTGTATGAAAAGCGTCGGCTAGGGAGCGGATAAGGCCATGGTTTCTAATCTCTAAAGGCCTTCCTTGTTTACTTTTTAATCATTTGCTTTTGAAGAGAATGGAGGAAGAGGTGCGTGGACTCACATAATGAAATATAAAACCTTGTATTTTATTGTATCTATGTGTGCACTTCTCTCCTGAGAATATGGTGACAACTCTGAGACACTTCTCGAAGATAAACTTCCTCTCATATCAAAGTTCTCGGCAAACAGCCTTGGATCAAAAGTTCTAAATAAGAAACTGGTCGGATTTATAAATACAATAAACCTCAATAACTTTTTGATAGAACAATTTATTGGGTGCACACTGTACACTCTTAGAGAAAAAGGATATTATCTAGAACCTAATGGTTATTTGGCTGTCCCTGTAAGAGAACCCTTTGAAGATCCCTTTTTGGTTCCAGTTAGAACCCTGTTGGGTTCCATGAAGAACCCTTTCCACAGAGAGTTCTAAATGGAACCCAAAATATTTCTCTCTGAAACCAAAAAGGGTTCTACCTGGATCCAGAAAGAGATCTCCTATGGCGACAGCTGAATAACCCTTTTGGATCCGTTTTTCAAAGAGTGTATATTGTCCCTTAAACTCCTGTGAAAGGACAGAACATTTTATGCAGGTCTCTGTCTATATTTATCAGTCATGAAGTATTGACTGAAGGAATATAATATTTAGGCCAAGACTTTCTGTCTCCTGTTGTGTACATCCATCTATTTTCCTGGTTAGAGAGGTAAGAGGGACGTATGTGAATGCTATGCAGGTCTCTGCCTGTATCTGTCATGAAGTATTGACTGTAGGAATATAATTTACAGTGCTGGATTTTGCTATCTCCTGCATGTGTCAAATCTGTTCCTGATGAGAGAGGTGAGCGGGACCGCAGAAGAAACCCACAATTACATTAGTTTCATGCTCTGTGTTGCAGTCCAGCTTTATACGTTAGAGATACCAAGGCTTTTAAAAATTAATGAATACACTGCCTTCCAGCATTCAACACCATAGTACCCTCTAAGCTCATCATTAAGCTTGAGGCCCTGGGTCTCAACCCCGCCCTTTGCAATTGGGTCCTGAACTTCCTGACGGGCCGCCCCCAGCTGGTAAAGGTAGGAAACAACATCTCCACTTCGCTGATCCTCAACACTGGGGCTCCACAAGGGTGCGTGCTCAGCCCCCTCATGTACTCCCTGTTCACCCATGACTGCGTGGCCATGCACGCCTCCAACTCAATCATCAAGTTTGCAGACAACACAACAGTAGTAGGCTTGATTACCAACAATGACGAGAGAGTCTACAGGGAGGAGGTGAGGGCTCTTGGAGTGTGGTGTCAGGAAAATAACCTCTCACTCAACGTCAACAAAACAAAGAAGAGGTTGGTGGGGAGCACACCCCTATCCACATCGACGGAACAGCAGTGGAGAAGGTGGAAAGTTTTAAGTTCCTCGGCGTACATATCACTGACAAACTGAAATTATCCACCCACACAGACCTCTTCAACCTCAGGAGGCTGAAGACATTTGGCCTAAGACCCTCACAAACTTTTACAGATGCACAATTGAGAGCATCCTGCCGGGCTGTATCACCGCCTGGTATGGCAACTGCACCACCCACAACCGTAGGACTCTCCAGAGGGTGGTGAAGGTCTGCACAACGCATCACCAACTACCTGCCCTCCAGGACACCAACAGCACCCGATGTCACAGGAAGGACAAAAAAAGGACAACAACCACACGAGCCACTGCCTGTTCACCCCGCTGCCATCCAGAAGGCGAGGTCAGTACAGGTGCATCAAAGCTGGGACCGAGAGACTGAAAAACAGCTTCTATCTCAAGGCCATCAGACTGTTAAACAGCCATCACTAACACAGAGAGCTTGCTGCCTACATACAGACTTCAAATCATTGGCCACTTTAATAAATGGAACACTAGTGTAACGATATTCGTCTTCGGATGAAGAGTAGTCGGACCAATGCGCAGCGTGGTAAGTGTTCATGTTATATTTATTAAAAACAGAACACTAAACAAAATAACAAAGAGAAGGACCGCAAACGAAACAGTCCTGTAAGGTACAGCAACACAAAACAGAAAACAACTACCCACAAAACCAACATGGGAAATGGCAACCTAAATAGGCTCCCCAATCAGAGACAACGAGAAACAGCTGTCTCTGATTGGGAACCAATCCAGGCCACCATAAACCTACATACCCCTAGACCATACAAATCCCCATAGATAAACAAAAACCCTAGACAATACAAAAACTAAACAAACCACCCTTGTCACACCCTGACCTAACCAAAAAATAAAGAAAACAAATAACTAAAGTCAGGGCGTGACAACTAGTCACTTTAATAATGCCACTTTAATAATGTTTACATAGCTTGCATTACTCATCTCATACGTATATACTGTAATCCATATATTTATATATTCTTATTCCATTCCTTTACTTAGATTTGTGTGCATTAGGTATTTGGGGTGGAATGTTAGATACTACTTGTTAGATATTGCTGCACTGTTGGAACTCGAAGCACAAGCAATTCGCTACACTTGCAATAACATCTGCTAACCATGTGTATGTGACCAATAACATTTGATTTGATTTTTCCACTTAGCAAAATGTCTTATCTAATTGTGCTACACTCCCAGGCATAAATACATAAATACGCAGAGAGTTGTGGGGTTAAGTTACACAAATAGATTGTTTGTTTTGATGCAAAATAACCGTTGAATATCTCATGGAAACGAGGGGGTTAGAGTCGTGTTCTAGTCTTGCAGACACCCACTGGAATCACAATTCAGTGACCATGGTCCACACTCTGTTTTTATCCAGTCCAATTATATCTGAGTCACTGAATTTGAATGTTGATTTGCTCTTTGTCGTAGAGTTATGCACGCAGCCTTAAGTATTTATGGCCAATAGGATTCTTCGACACTCAGACAGACATAAACGTAAACACAGCAGCTTATTTGCGCTGAGGATGAATACTTCTGTACAACTATCCAGTTATTGAGTGCAGTGTTATACAGTCATCTCTGTTACTGTTGATGGAGATAGAAGGTCCCTCATATATGACTTAATCAACAACGTTTTAGTGTTCCCATCTTAGACTAATAATTATATGGCATAATCGCAGCATTAGATAATGTATGTTTTGCACACCTTGACCTCTGTAGCGGGTTTTTCTTCCTATTTCTTACTTCCTATAAGGGCACAGGGCGAGACCCAGATGCAGATACGGAAGGCCGATGGTTCGAGACTCTGATATGTTTTATAATCCAAGGGGCAGGCAAGAGAATGGTCATGGACAGGCAAAAGATCATAACAAGGTCAGAGTCCAGGAGGTACAGAGTGGCAAATCAAATCAAAATCAAGTTTATTTATTTTATTTTTATTTTATATAGCCCTTCGTACATCAGCTAATATCTCGAAGTGCTGTACAGACACCCAGCCTAAAACCCCAAACAGCAAGCAATGCAGGTGTAGAAGCACGGTGGCTAGGAAAAACTCCCTAGAAAGGCCAAAACCTAGGAAGAAACCTAGAGAGGAACCAGGCGAACCTGGCAGGCAGGTTCGAGGTCAGGGCAGGCAGTATGGTCATGCAGGAGGGTTCAGAGTCAAGGCAGGCAAGGGTCAAAACCGGGAGGAGTAGCAAAAGAGAGATAAGAAAACGCAGGAACACGGAAAACCACTCTGGTTGACTTGACTTGACAAGACAAACCCAGGGACTTATG
This sequence comes from Salvelinus alpinus, assembly GCF_045679555.1. Taxonomy (NCBI): domain Eukaryota; kingdom Metazoa; phylum Chordata; class Actinopteri; order Salmoniformes; family Salmonidae; genus Salvelinus; species Salvelinus alpinus. The sequence goes on from NC_092120.1 coordinate 16,704,237, forward strand.
GGGAAAACGGGTGACACCTGGAGGTGGGTGGAGACAATCACAAAGACAGGTGAAACAGATCAGGGCGTGACACTTCCTCCTATTGTAAACTGATGACCAACTCTTCACACCAGTGTATACAATAGATAATAGACACATAATTCAGTGTGTATTATACCCTCTGGATTGAGAATCAAATAACTTGATGGTCCATGTTTTTACCATATTAAAACAAAGTCTATGTGATATGGTGGTGGATAGCAGGGACAATGCATAGACTCCTGTGGAAAACAAAATGGGTTCCATTATAAAATCAGATTTCCATAATTATCATACAAAGATCCATTGAAGCAATATTTCTTGGAGTCTCCTCCATTCATTCCGATACAGTAATTCACGTTCTGTACACACCTTGGTTGTGCACAGAAAGGTGTGCCATTGAATAACTAGCTATGTAACATACCATTGTTTGAAAACCATTAAACACAGCAATAGAATACTGGTGAAACTGAAAACAGGTTAAACAGTTTATTCTCATGTGGCGGTGAGGTGTGTTGCCAGATTGCGCGTTCTATCGCCTTTGTAAATATTTAGGATACATTTTCAGATAAAACCTGAAAGACAAGAACAGGAGAGAGAGAGAAAGAGAAAGAGAAAGAAAAATAGAAAGAGAGAGAGAGAAAGAGGGAGAGAGAGAGGACAGCCAACACAGTAGTAGAGACTTTGTGGGAGGGAGGTTGAGCATAGGGAGAAAAAAACAGGAACAAAGTTGACAAGACGGTTCCAAAGTTCACCTGCAGCACACCTGGGGATGGGTGCTCCTCTCCCTAAGCTGGTCAGAGATGGTTCAGGTCGTGGATAGGATGTCCTATGAATCCCAGATCTGCTCTCCGATATCCGGAGGATTGGGACGTGGTCTCTCCTTGTGTCTTCATTGATTTTGGACCTGGGCCATTCCTGTTTTGTTGTTGTTGACTGGAGTCGTATTTACTACACATCACATGGTGGGTGCTCCTTGAGGAAATCAGGACAAAGGAGTACAGACCGTGAGAACGCGATTTTAATCTCACTCTTCTGACTCCTCAAGCCCAATGGATCTGTGGCCTAGGAAGGTCGTGGTGCTTCTCCTGTACTGCTATGGTGAGTTTACGCACTCTATGTAGGTATAAACCTAGGGTGCATCCCAAATGCCACCCTATTTCTTAAATAGTGCACTGGTGCTCTGGACAAAAGCACTGCGCCATATAGGGAGTAGGGGGCCCATTTGGGACGCATGACGATAGTCTTTGTTTTAATATGTAGTCGTAATGAATTAGATGACGTGAGTCTCTTGAGATTTCCCCACAGTTCCAATCAAGGTCCTAGTAGACAAAGAGTAGTGAACCCCATGTGGACTAAATTATAGCGATCAATGGAAAATGGATCCCCAGGGCAAGTTCATTTGAGTGGCCTATTATATCGACTACATTATTACAGAGCATATCAAAACGCTGATGTTGAAGGGAGTCGAGACAGTGTATCCTTTTCTGGTGAATTGCGTAACCTGTAATCTGCACGAGACATGACCAGATGCACTGTGACGTAAGTGGTTCTACATACGTAACTGACACAAAAAAAAAAAGGAAAGGTTAATTAAGTATAAATTCTTCCTAGTGTATCTATATTGTTGTGTAGTGAAAATCCCACCCGTTATGTAGTTGGATGGAAATTATCCAACCGTCATGTAGAAATGATGTTGAGCATAATAATAAACTACCTTTATCAATCTGACTGCAACATTATGTAAATAAATGCGACAGGCCCTGTACGTCTCTAGAGGATCTAGTCAAGGTAGCGAGCCTTGCATCACCTCTCAGAATGACTATAATGAACATGTCTAATTTGCACCGTTATTCAACTATTAAGAGACTAGATACGAATAGCTCATCCTGGCGTCCAACGTCTAGCATTCATTTACTGAAGCAAGCAGATCAGGGACGTCAAGGTGGTACCCAGGCATATGCTATGGGTATTTTGTATATAACAACTGACAATAGACCTCCTAAATTATAAGAGTATGGGACTTATAATCAATCAAAGAATGACTCTGTAGAGAGAGGAACGCATTTACTCAATTCAACTAGTAGGATGTCCTAGTCGTGAAATAATTAACACTCAAACAATTGCAGTGTACGTGACATACATACATTTCAGACTATTCAGCGTAAATTACTATCACCAATAGGCTAAGACTTAACGTGGTTACACTTCAATTCAGAATGATCTCTAAGTTCTCAAAATATGAACACATTTACTGTCCTTTAACCAAATTCAAACACACTCGACCTGAATGAACATTTCTTTGCACTTGGCCAGTAAAAACTAAAGATAGGAAAACACACCCAGATTCTAATCTAATCAACTCGATTAACAGAATGACGCATTTTCCCTGTAACAATAAATCCATAGCACTTACAGCACAATAAAACATATCAAAATCCATTGCTCAATATGAACTCTTGAAACAATTCAAACATTGACAATTTAACTCACAAACATGACAATTTAACTCCCAACAACATTAATTTAGTTGATTTCACGTTTTCATCTGTCGTCACACCTCCAATGGTCTCCGTACTCGCAGGGTTCTGTGGGAACGTCCCTCCCCAGAGAAGTCCACATATAAGCTGTGTTTAAACCCTGTGATAGCCCAACAGATGATCAGCCATCCAAACAATGTCATAAATCATGATCCATGTCATCACGCTGGGCCTCAGCGCCTGCAAGTCGCTAGTCGCGATTATCACCTTCTATTATTCTTCCACTACAGTTTCTATCTTATTATACAGTCCTGATAAGACTGGCACAAACCTCTTGAGGAATTAAGGCTGTCCTATAATGGGCACGGTATTTTATTACGAAACATCCCTTTGTGGATGGGCCCTCCAGACCCAAACTGTGGCTTTTGTTTCATCCTATTCTCACTCAAATCAAACAATTGGCTTGCTTCCACATGTTCAGTTGCTTATATTCCCTCCTCTGTAGCCCTGGAACAATTACACACTTTAGTTCCTGCTGCCAATGAAACAAAGCCCAGCTCACGTAAGCCCTGTTTGAGTTTGGCCCACAGCTGCTGTGAGTGAAAATGGAGCAAGTGTATCCCGAGGGAGGCAGATCCTTTGACAGAGGCTGTTGTTGTGCGCATGTCACAAAGGTCGTGACAATGTTGAATAATAGAGCAGTGCTTTTTGTGTACTGACTAGCGAGACGTTATACTACGAATGCTATTCGGAAATGGACAGTCTCAAGTTAACTTTCCCCACCGTCTTTCTCTTTATCTATAGGTTGTTCCGCCATTGGTGAAGGGAAGCCATACTTCATCTCGAGGAATTTCATCACTGTGCTCCACTGGAACAAGTTCGACAGCCCAGATGAAGGGGTCCTTTACAGTGTCCATTACAAAAGGTGTGAGACAGGAATACAGTGGTCACCTTTTCACCTTTCAACCCAACAACATATTTATGTGCCTAGGCTAGGGTGACCTGGGGCGATATGTGACTTATGTCAACCACATTTTAAAGCTGTGTGCTGAAAGACGTAACCATGCTCCTTTTCAGCAGCGTTGTCCCCATCGTTGTCCCCATCGTTGTCCCCATCGTTGTCCCCATCGTTGTCCCCATTGTTTTGGATATGGTGCGTTGCTCTTTCAATTTGCTGCTCCACCTACTGCCATCAGCCTTGAAACCGTGGTGCTATTGTACTTCTCCATGCTGCAGGTTGAGCTCCACTGGCTGGGGCAAGCCTTAGCAGACAGGCTGTGGTCTGTGCATTACCACAGGCCTCACTCTGTTTCTCTGCACACCACAGAGATAAATCTGTTAAAAAGAATTGCCTGTAAAAATGTACCATTTAATTTTACAAACGGCACTCAGTTCACCTGTGGCTATGTGAGGCCAATGTTTTCGTCTCAATCACTTTGTCTTACTGCCTCTTTGAGATCTTGTTACAAAGTGGAAACGTCAGCTCATCATGACACGGTCTGACGGGCAAATGCCAAGTGCCACACCAATTGCATTGATTTGTTTCTCCGAGACTGTCGCCTGGAATGGCTTGCATGTCCTTATGCATTGCCTCATAGCGCCACCATCAAATAAGTTCAGAAAAAGATTGGCCCTGATCATCCCTGCTGAATATCGGTTCCCTGTTTGACACACTATCCTTTAGTTATTTTTATATGAGGAAGTAAGGGGTTAAATAACACACCTATTTCAGAACTCTGTTGTGCTATTTGTGGTCTAGCAGCTAGGCTGCCGCAAGCACTCCCTGAAAGGCAATACATTTACAACGTGATATGTCATGATAAAGGCTCATACATGCTTATGACAATATAAAAAGCATTGTACCTGCAGGCATCAAGTAAAGTGTGACTCAATATTTTTACAAATTGCACATTCAATTTTGGCTAAGGGTTCCTTACATAGTGTGTTTTATGTTTGATCATGTCGTTGTGTTCATTATAGATACGGAGAGCCAAACAAGCCGAAGATGGTGTGCCAGAACATCACCACTCTTTCTTGTGACCTCACAGCAGAGACACCATACATCTATTCAAATTCCTACTACGCTGAGGTTTTCGCCAACAGTCACTCGCTAGGCCATACAGCACTGTTTAAACCTCTGAGAGACAGTAAGCAATTTCCTCTCTTTATCCTACTTTTTCTTGCTTGGGATGTTTTTGGGGTATGTGTTGGCTCAGAGAGCAGAATCCTTAGTTGTGATACATATACATCGCTCCAATTATCTGTTCATGTTCTCTAATGACATCATAGTATGTTTCCATGAAACCTTATGTTATTCACCAATTCGTCCAGTTAGCATTTGGCCCATACTCAACGGGTTTATCCGGTTTTCTTCAGATTGTCACTAATTCGCTATTTTCCTTAGTCTTATTCTCACCCTTTATTTGTCTTTTACACGTCAGCTGTCCTTGGCCCACCCAATGTGTCTGTGAACCTCACAACATCATCTTTAAAAGTGACTGTCACCCTACCGTTGGGACCGGATAATAAGACTTCCATCGAGGAGATTTTCAACAGTACCAACTTTTCCTACCGTAACCCTCCAACCATCTATATCCTCAACATCACTCGTCCTAGCTGGGCAGCACAGGTGATACCCCCCCACAAGTACTGCTCACACAATATGCATGCAGACACACGCACACCCACCCACCCACACACACACACACATATTAGATATACAAAACATGGTCTAACTGCTGACTCTTTTTTCCACAGGTCCACAAAAACACAACTGGAGAGTTTGTCCTTGACAATCTAAAGAACAGCAACGTAGAGTACTGTGGCTATGTGGTGTACATCCCGACTAGAGAAATACACCGAAATGCCAGTGAGAGCCATACATTCTGTGTGGCCTTACCAGGTGAGGTCATCTGGTGTCATTCAAGGCTCTGAATGTATGCATAAGCTGGTCTCAGAGCATTTCGTATTATTTTGTATGTAAATATGAGACGCTCCATTTAGTATGATATGTTACGTTTCGTATTGTATGTATTCATTTGTGGTTGTCCGTCACCCATGTCGTATGATATGTTACGAATTGGAATTTGTATTATATGTTCTGAATTAGAAAAACATACAATATGTTTTGAACTAGCTAGGTGGCTAATGTTAGCTAGCTGGCTACCGTTAGCTAGGCTAGGGGTTAGGGGTTAGGGTTAAGGTTAAATTTAGGAGTTAGGTTAAAGGGTTAAGGTTAGGGGAAGGTTTAGCTAAAAGGGTTAAGGTTAGGGTTAAGGGAAGGGGAAGGGTTAGCTTATATGCTAAGTAGTTGCAAAGTAGCTAAAAAGTAGTAAATAGTTGAAAAGTTGCTAATTTGTTAAAATTCTCAAGTTTTTCGTGATGAGATTTGAACTCGCATCCTTTGGTTATACATCCACCCATCCACCCCGACCAACCACCCAACTTTTGTTTTTGCTTTAAGTAACTATCTGTCTTTTGTAACCATACCAAACGTAACATATCATACCCATTTGAGTGTACCGGATTTACATGTACTATGTTACGTCTAGTCTATGAGACCAGGCTGGTAATGCCTTTCCTTTTTGCCTTTGCTAGTTTTGTTGAATGAATCATCTGTGAATGATTTGAGTAATCATACTGTTACCATAAAGAACTGAAAGGCATACTGTAAATGCATTGACTGTAGTTTCACAATGTTAAGGGTATTCCTGCTGCTTTTTCAAAGATTATATAAAGGCTCACTTCCTGGTGACAAGACTGAATGGAGCCTCTTATTTATGCATCCTTGAAACTACTGTACTGACTGACGTCACGGACACGCCCACGCTTGCTCTATAGCGCTGGCAATTTACATCCTATTGGCCTGTTTCCAATAGGCTCTGAGAGTGAGGCAGCTGTATTGCCACTACTGAGGTGTAATAGAAACAATCTTCCCCCATCTAGGTGACCCATGGCTGCTGTTCCCATGGTTCCTCCTCTTAGTGTGTCTGTTACTTGGTTCCCTCCTGCTACCGGTGGTGGTGTGTCGTCACTATGTGAGAAAGAAGAGTAACATGCCAGACGCCTTGGTAAGAAATGTTGATTGGAGATTGCTCCATACATGAAGGAGTGCCACTTCCTGTTACTGGAAATACAGGCCTCCAGGCAAAACTTACAGTAACACGTGTATGAGAGGGTTCAATAGGGTGAAACCGAACCGGAGTTTAATCTCAGCCACAAACACACAGTACATTCAGCTGTTTTCTACAGCAACACACCTAATTTAGAACAGGGCACAATGTGTAACAGTAGTTACAATACAATTGTATCTCTTTGCAATTTACACATGCACTGATTTATGAGGAAATGATTTAACTTTATCGTCATTCATTTTCTCTTTAAATGGCTGCATTTACCAATCTTCCCAAAGTTGTATCTGTTTTATTCCATTTCCTCTCATATGCTGAGAAATCATACCTGTTTAATCAGTTGTATCACTGTAATTTGCATTTCATGCCAAGAACTGAAAGCAATTACAAAAGATTACAGCAGTGTTGTTTCAGTTGAGCTCATTTCATTCTTGCCATGAAAGTTGTTCAGAATTATAATTGAACAAGTTCATTTTGGTTTGACATATATTGTAACCACTCAATGATTCCAAGGGTTTGGTGGGATGGAGAGGGGGTCATAGAGGTGCTTTAGTAAGTTACATAAACTAAATCCTCTTTCTCTTCTACACAGAAACTGACAACAAGCAACATCCCACCTCCATCGTGGTACCTTCCAGAAGCCATCACTATCTCCACTGCCAAGCCGTATCATTACCCTGTGGGGTTCTCCTACAGTGACCTGAAGACTGATAAACTCCAGATGGGGTCAAAGTTCACCAGCAGTGGGTCTGGGCCCTATTCCCCCCAGGACGGACCCTCCTCCATTGCCCAGCCCAGGCACTGTGACACCTACATGGGCCAGCAGGGTCCACCCCCAGAGCACTCCAACAACAGCACCCAGTCCTCCACCAACTATAGCATGGTCGTAGTGCAGGTGGCCAATGAAGGTGTGAAGGAAGAATGCCATCGCCATCCAGACAGCGAAGACAACATCAACTCTCCACGGTCATCTGAATCCAGTGACCACAAACCCAGTTGGGTTCAAGGTGGTCCAGTTTTGTTTTCGCGTGGAGCACCACCTGAGCCGAACCGGTGTGTTGGAGACAGGGACTCAACAGGGCACCCCCTGGTACTGCCCACATTGCGGCGTATTGATGGCCAACTGCAGTTGTCCACTCTGCTGCTCCAGCCAGAGACACAGAGTGCCATGGCCAGTATGGCACTGCCTACAGACGCTGAGGGGCAGTCCCTTTTGTGGGACCTAGACAACACTGGGCAAGGGGCATCACTATTGTCTGATCTGGTCACCACGGGCGACACAGAGTGGTTGGACCCTGGTACAGGGAGAGAGGAGGAGAGAACAATATACACCCCAATCTCTCCAATGTGTTTCAATAACTCCAATGACTCACCATCTCACTCCATACCTCCCATCAACCTTGCAGACTGTGAGACCTCATCAATGACGTTCTTGTCTGGTTACAAACAACACTGGGTACCCCTTGCCCCTCAAGGGCTAACAGCAGAGGATAACTTTGTGATTTCCTCATATGCTCCGCAACAGGCTTGGATTGATCAGGAGGAAGAGGAAGAAGGAGAGGAAGGAGGAGATGAAAGAGGCAGTGAATTCTTTCTGGGAGGTTGGGTGGTACAAATTCTAGGATGATTGGTTTTCGTTTTTTAGTTCCCTAAAATAATCTTTAGGGCCTGTTCTTCGCTCTGTTTGGGTTCCCAATGCACGTCAGAGACAAGTTCCGTCTCAGCGAGCCTTCACAAAGTGCAGGGAGAAGATGGAAGGAGCAGAGAGAGGGTTTTGGTGGCGGTGCAGAGTGTGGCTTTCACGGTCCCTCTCCTGCCTGCTATGGAGCTTATGATTCAGAAACAAGAGCAGGATTCTACTTCAGTATCCAGCCACATGCCCCCCTCAATGGAATCCTACTGAGTTTATGCTATAATTTTGGCCCTTTTTTACATTATGACAAATGTAGGATGTAGGATAAAATGCTGTAAAATAGATTCTGTACATTTGATTGTGACGGCGATTCTTTCATTTGCATATTTTTAAACATTTCCAGCAATAGGCTAGTTCTACCAATATGCGTGTGCATACATACACACATCTTAATGTACACTAACATGTTAATTTAAACCATGACTGTGAAGTTTCTGTTTCATTTGAAGAAATTCTATTTACATCCAGGATTCAAGCTGGGTGGCATAAGGTAGTAAGCAGCCAGTCCTCTTATGTCATAACGTCATAGGCACAAAGCTTTAATTTCAGCATATCTGTACTGTTGTCTCTTTAATTGATTGTTTCTTGTTTGTCATATTATCTGTGTTATTGTGTTCCACATTATATGCATCACGATGCTGGAGAAAATGTAGAGCAACAATTGAAATTCATATTAGTGTTGAAGGTGATGTATACATTTCTAAAATATTATTGTCAGAAATACAAAAATGGCAGCATGAGTTACCTGAGAAACGTGTCAAATAACTTTGCTGTGTGTTTTGTCTTCAAAGTATGTGACCTCAATAACATCCTTTCATTATTTGCTGCTCTTTTGAGGTGATTGAATTACGATACAGGAGACAAAAGGGTTGGGTAATTCTCTACGAGGGTGTGGTGGTCATGGCACTTTGGTGAGCTACTAACACCAAACAGGGCACTTAGTATCTAAGTGAAAATACCTATGCGTTTACTACACTTTGATATAATAATAGGCTAATAAACTGTTAAAACTGTCAGGTGTGATGTGTATCACATATTCAACGTATATGTACAGTATAATACTGATTTGTTTTTATATGGGTCACTTTTATAACTAATATGACTGTGAATTTGATGTTTTCATTAAAAGGTAACTACTGTGGTACTGAATTGGTTGATCCGTCATTGCTGTCAAAAAGTACTTCAGCAAACATGAGCTTCAGTAACATTAGTACGCAGGGCAAGTTGAGGGGAAGTCTTGATGGGCTGGCATATCAAGTGCTTTTTCTATGAATATTCTTTACTTTTACAAATATTATCGATTACTCTAGATGAGTGCCAGCGTGAATAACAAGAAGTTTCACTGCTGTCTCATTGAAAGGCTCCATCAGTGTCATTCCTTGTCATGAGGTCTTAGCCAAACACATCAGAACAACCTCCCTCACTGCCATGTCAACCCATGAGGTGGTTTATGCAAACAAGACAAAGGTCTCAGAAAGAAATACAGTGTGTCCTCCTCCATCCATATATATTAGATGACTCAAACAATAAAGTGTCGGCTGGTGGGATATTGAACAAAGGTACCAAGGTACAGTGTGGCTGCCAGTTGCCAGGTTACGGTTTCTGTACAACCAACTGTCGAACTAGGGAAAAGGTAAGATTGGGAGAAGTTCAGGGCCCATTTTCATAAAGCATCTCGGAGTAGTAGCACTGATCTAGGATCAGGTCCCTCTGTCCATAATAGTGTGTTCATTTTGATCTAAAAGGCTGATCCTAGATCAGCACTCTTACTCTGAGATGCATTATGAATATGGGCCCTGCACTTGTATGATATCATACAGTAGCTGTGCAGCACGTTCCATTCAAACGTGTCATACTGCTAATAGATGAATTCGCTGGCTGCTCTTGGGGAACATTTTTCCAGGAATTTCATAACTAAGCCACGTTCATTCTGATCCTTTTTTAAAAATGCGTGCTAACGTAAATCTCCTGGGCCCTGACATAATTCCCTCAAATCTACTTCGGCCCTGGAGTCGGAAATCTAATTTGACACCAGCTTTTCTGCAGTGAGAAACTGGAGAGGTTAATTTTAATAATAATTGAATGGATTTAATTGCTCATAAGCATAAAGTTGGTGAAGGGGAACTGTATTCGTGGTTCTGCTGTCCAGAAGGGGGTCTTGTCTCCAGACCTCATTTGGACATTTTATGGCCACAGTGTGCAAGCGCACACACACACACGCACACGCACACACACACACACACACAATGTCTTACTATACTTGTGAGGACTTTTGGGGGACCAACAATTGATTCCCATTCGAAATCAAATGTTTTCCTAACCCCTAATCCTAACCCTAAACCTTACGCTAACCCTAACCCCCTATCCTTAACCATAATTCCAACCCTAACCCCCTAGCCTAAAATAGACTGGCAAAATGTTGTCACTTCTTTGAATTTTAGTTGGTTTACTAATCTTGTGAGGACTTCTGGTACTCACAAGTATTGTAAAACGTGTACACACACACACACATACACACACACACACACACACACGCACATGCACACGCACACATAAACACACACACACACATACTATAGGCTATAGGCTTAGGCTATACGAAGAGCATGCTCGGAGAAGCACAGGGCAAAGTTATATTTCGGAGAAAATGTACTTTCTTCCTGAGGTTTTGCGTTGCTGGGATTGTGTATATAAAACTAGGCTTCACTGCATTACCAGCCTGGTCACCCGTGATACAAGTCAGTATTCGACGTCCATCCATGTCTGAGGATGTCGGGAGATGATGTGGAAACCGGCCACTAGGGGCAACAGTGAGTGCTCTTACCTTCAAGTAGGCATAAGCATCTGCCTCTGATTCCAAAGGTTGCATGTTTGAATCCTTTGGATAGGAAGTTGTTTTCGATATTTTTGTTTTAAGCCTATCCCAAACCTTAACCCTTACCTTAACCATTCGGGGGTTAATGCCTAACCTTAAGAATTTGGAGGTAATGCCTGAACCATAATCTAAAAAATTCAAAATTCTAAATTTGATGTTTGAGAAACATGGATTAATGTCTAATTCTGACGTGAGACTGTGAGATCAGGTAGCATTACACACTGCAATGGATAGGCTATCACAATCATGAGCCCTGGCCTGCCCTGCTCTTGCTGATGTAAAACCGTTTTGTGCTGCCTAACGAATGGCTGTGCTGTGTATGGTGACACTTCAGGAAGTCAAAGGCTTCTTCCAAAAATAATGCTTTATTTTCCTAAATATAAAAAATCTGTGTGCGCAGACTAGGCCTGTCGATGTCCAGGTCAGTTTGATAGGGAGAGCATGAAGATGAGAAGGAGGACAGGAGGTAAGCTTGCTACTGCTATAATTGATTTGAATAAAAACAGGTTCATTGCCCATAATGAAGCTTTTTATCAGAGTTATAGACCTCACAATAAGCCATATTCAAGTCATTTACATTTTCAATGAATTTACAACTTACATTACCACGAAGTGGGAACCACGGAGATGGAAAGCACATAGGTGCTGAAAGTAGGTTAATTCGAGAAGGCCTGATTAATTTAATAAACAAATTAGGCATGTTTGGGCAGTCTTGATACAAAAAAATTGACAGAAATCCAATGGTTCATTGGATCAGAATAAAACTTTGCACATACACTGCTGCCATCTAGTGGCCAAAAATCTAAATTGCACCTGGGCTGGAATAATACATTATGGCCTTTCTCTTGCATTTCAAAGATGATGGCACAAAAAAATACAAAAGAGTGGTTGGTTTTTTCTTTGTATTATCTATTGTGTTATATTATCCTACATTCCTTTCACATTTCTAAGTGTTTCCTTTCAAATGGTACCAAGAATATTCATATCCTTGTTTCAGGGCCTGAGCTACAGGCAGTTAGATTTGGGTGTGTCATTTTAGGCGATCCTTAAGATTAACAGTCTTCATTATAACTTGACTTTAGGCAACTAACAATGATAGGGCTTTGTGTTGGAGGCTATTTCTTCCTATTCAAAACACAAGAGGTTGCCCTACCTGTTTGACAGACAAAATTATAGTCTACTATCCATAGATTTTGTCAGCCAAACCCATCGGTGTCAGTGAAAGGCTTGGTGTGTTAATTAACCTCTAATTCCTCCCAAACCCGGATCCGGGAGCACCCCCCACAGTAAAAAAGCTGACTAGCATAGCCTAGCATAGCGTCACAAGTAAATACTAGCATCTAAATATCATTAAATCACAAGTCCAAGACACCAGATGAAAGATACACATCTTGTGAATCCAGCCATCATTTCTGATTTTTTAAATGTTTTACAGGGAAGACACAATATGTAAATCTATTAGCTAACCACGTTAGCAAAAGACACCACTTTTTTTACTCCACCAGTTTTTTACTCCATCAGTAGCCATCACTAATTCGACCAAATAAAGATATAAATAGCCACTAACCAAGAAACAACTTCATAAGATGACAGTCTGATAACATATTTATTGTATAGCATATGTTTTTTTAGAAAAATGTGCATATTTCAGGTATAAATCACAGTTCTACATTGCAGCTGCAATCTGAAATAGTGCCGAAGCTGCCAGAATAATTACAGAGACCAACGTCAAATACCTAATTACTCATCTTAAAACATTTCTGAAAAATACACAGCGTACAGCAAATGAAAGCCCAACATCTTGTGAATCCAGCCAATATTTCAGATTTTTTAAGTGTTTTACAGCGAAAACACAATATAGCATTATATTAGCTTAGCACAATAGCCAGAAACACAAGCAATTTACCAGCAGCACAGGTTAGCGATCGTAACAATACAGCAAAAGATATATAATTTTGGACTAACCTTGATATACTCCATCAGATGACAGTCCTGTAACATCATATTACACAATGTATATAGGTTTTGTTCGAAAATGTGCATATTTAGCAGCACAAATCGGGGTTATACAATGTGATCAGTGGCAACAGGTCATGCATTCTGGCCGGCGCCATCTTGGAAAGGCACCTAATCTAATCAATAAATAATCGTAAACTTGACTAAAAAATACAGGTTGGACAGCAAATGAAAGATGCATTAGTTATTAATGCAACCGCTGAGTTAGATTTTTAAAATTAACGTTACTAGACATACAGTGTGCGTTACAGCCAGACTAGTGCCGCAATAATGGCGGACAAATCCGTTTACGTTTTTCCACATAAATACGGAATAACATCATAAATAGCTCTTACTTTTGGACGAGCTTCCATCAGAATCTTGGGCAAGGTGTCCTTTGTCCAAAAGAATCGTTGCTTGGTTGTAAAACGTCGTCTTCAACTTCGGAATTAGCAGCTAACAATAGCTATGTGGCCACAACATGCCCAAATCCTCAAAACGCAATACTAAGGAAATTCCGAAAATAGCAATATACTCGCATAAACTGATATAACTCGGTTTAAAATAACTTCGTTATGATGTTTCTAACAACTATATCGAATTAAATTACAGACGGATATAGCTAAGGCTGATAACTGAGCGTTTCAAAATGCCATCCTGAGGTCTTGCTTTGCGTAATGACGAATGTCGAAAAGAGAGCTCCCTTCGTTCCTTGGCCTTTTATAAGCTCTGAGAACTACGTAGAAACTCCATTCCACTTCTCATTGGTTACTGACATCCAGGGGAAGGCGGGTGCAGTTCATGACGACCCATAGGATACATACAGAGCTTTAAACTGATCTGAGAACAGAGCCTACTTTTCAGACCTTCGCAGTTCCTGTCATGAATTTCGCTGCAGAAAGAGTTCTGGTTCACCCACAGACATAATTCAAACGGTTTTAGAAACTAGAGATTGTTTTCTATCCAATAGTAATAATAATATGCATATTGTACGAGCAAGAATTGAGTACGAGGCAGTTTAATTTGGGAACGATAAATGTCCAAGTTGAAACAGCACCCCCTGTAGTGTCAAGAGGTTTTAAGAGTTTAATTAACAAATAAAAAAATCCCCATCAAAATCTGTCAGTTTAAGCTAGAGATATCAGTTTTTTTGCATGGGCTGCGTCTCAATCCACCACAGATGCGGAAGGCCGTCATAGGCGGATGTGGTGGATTGAGACGCAGCCCAGTGGCAGAGCTACAGACCAGGAGACTTCCCGTTTCTCACAAAAACGTCTGTAGCGTCCGAACGGTTTGGCCTACTAACTAATATGACCACTCTATGGAAATATAAGACTCAGGAGCATGATGGTGTTCCCCGTTTTGCTCTACGACCCCCCCCAAGTGTCAAGGGGTGGTAACCCGGTACCGGTTGAAAAATGTTATTGAAGTATCGAAGTAGATTTGTGCCAACAAAAAAAAGGGTTTAAAAATGTGTCAAAACACAAAAATATTTCCAGAGCTTTCTTATATCTCCTGATATAGGACACCTTATTCATTATGATACATTTTGTGACCGACTGTTTTGCCATTGATGAATGTATTATTCGATGTGTTTCTATGGGCTTTAGTAGTAAATGCCAAATTCAATGTATGTATAGTTTTACGTCTACAGGGGTCCTACAATTCCAAATCAAATTTCTAAATGATCCATGGTATGACCATCCTAAAACAATTCCATATGATAGCTTAGTAGAACCCCCCCCCCCCCCCCCTTATGTTAAAGAAAATGGCTGAAAGCATAGGCCTACCGCTTGTTACTTTAAGATGAAAAATAAATGATGGACCTGATTATATAGAGCGATCTATAATGACGCTTTAATCCGCAATGCTTTATGCTAGAAACAACGTGTAAAATGCAGGGAAAGACGTGACTCCGATGCATATGGGATATCTTTGATTTAGCTCTATGACATTCCGAGGCTGCGCTACAACCTTCTATTGCCGACTACACAAAAAATGTATTTTGCTTGGGAAGTAATGTGTGATTCTGTCGCTATCAATTGATGTTCAACATTTCAACAGGCTATTTAACAACATACTAACTCTAAATCAGTCAGGAGCAAGCCAGGTAGCCTAAGAAGGAACGAACATGTGTTATTTAGGCTATATTATTATTGTTATTATTTCAAGGCTATAGCCTGCCATTTATAATATATATTGTGAAACATTTGTGACACGCTAGAGGCTGGCAGGAGTGTTCAGCATTTCAACAACACATCAACAACAGCACTTCAACAACATGCCTATACATGTAGCATTTAGGCTCTATAAAATGAAGGGAAAAAAGTGAAAAATACTTTGAGTTAAATAACAATTAAACGAAAAATGCCTTATACATTGCCTTTGAATTAACTTTTAGAAACACGAGTTTGGCCAGTATCTGGTTTGAGGATCATGCGGTGTGCATACAAGTGCATGTAGGCCTACCTGATGGTATGCGGCTGCTGTGTTAAAAAACAAATGGCTTTTTCTTAAATTCGTTGATGATCAGATACTTCAGTAGTTACTGGTTCTGTTGAGCTTTGAGATTTTTACAGTTGTTAGAGACCTTTAGCGCGGTTCCAAACTTAGACTATCCTCTTTTTTAACAATAGCCTGTATACAAATTAAAATGTAGTGAAAATGTAGTGAAAGAGACTGTAACCATCCTGACAATGTGAGAGGTGGAGTAAGGAGGATGTGGGAAACTGTCCAGCCCCTTGGCGGGTATTGCAGACTTTTATTCTTACTTTGACTGTTTCCCTTTGAACAGATGTCAAGACCATTGAGACTGTGTTCACTTGCAACAACACTGACAGAAACTCCACCCTATCTGTCAGACATTCCCTCTACACATCCTCTCCTGCCTCCTGCTCTCCATACCCAAGAAGAAAAGAGAGAGAATTGCAGTGATGGCCCTCTGGTCTCTTCTAACATACAGTAGTTCCCAAATCTCCATGAACTTTCTCAGCGGATTCCAAAATAGTTTTTTGAATTAAGTGCAAATTGTGCAAAAAGTGTCACCGCCTGCCCTCGATCAATTGATGCAGTGAGAGTTTTATCACTTAGAAAGAATTTTCAGGTATTAATAACCTGATGTTAGCTCGTACTGACCCTAGCAAAGGAGAATGTTTACATCAACTTCTCCTCACAAACAAAACAGCCAGGTGGAAAAGCCAGCATTGTATTTTTCAAAAAGTGCATCCAGGAGACGGATGGAAAATAAAGACGTTATCTAAGAGAAGTACAGTTCCTAATACTTTTTTGCTCTTTGGTGTTTCATAACTTATCATCTTACATATTATATAAAGATGACTTAATAGTTCCTTTGGGAGTTGAACTCAAACCTTTTGTTCCAAATTTCTTTTTTGAGAGTGGGCATTTTGATGGGCTCACTTAGCATATTCTCTGATCTGAAGCAAAAGGCAGCCTCTCAAAAAGATACAGCTTGACGGGGGGGGGCAAACTCAATTTTCTTTGAAGTAATGAAAATCTTATCAGCTAGCGTTTGAAGACTTTGATGGGCCTAAACAAGGGGAACGGGTACATTTTGGTATCTTTTACAACACACTATCACCCCAATAGTCTCTCTTGGCAGTGGCTATCTTTTTTTAGACTTCCGCACATTAGGTTCCGCTCAGATAAGGTGGACCAATTCAAAACAAATCAACTCAAATTGTATTAGTCACATGCGCCGAATACAACAGGTGTAGACTTTACAGTGAAATGCTTACTTACGAGCCCCTAACCAACAAAGCAGAATCCCCCCAAAATATGGATAGGAATAAGAGAAAAAAGTAACAAGTAATTAAAGAGCAGCAGAGGGGTACCGATACAGAGTCAATGTGCGGTGACACCGGTTTGTTGAGGTAGTAGGTAGAGTTATTTCAAGAGAGTAGCAGTGGTGTAAAGAGGAGGAGGTGGCTAGATGATCATATTTTCTTTGACTAGATGTTTTTATGGCTTGGGGGTAGAAGCTGTTTAGAAGCCTCTTGGACCTAGACTATGACTATGAACAGTCTATGACAAGGGTGGCTTTAGTCTTTGACAAATTTTAGGGCCTTCCTCTGACACCGCCTGGTATAGAGGTCCTGGATGGTAGGAAGCTTGGCCCCAGTGATGTACTGAGCCATTCGCATTACCATTACCTAAGTGCCTTGCGGTCGGAGGCCAAGCAGTTGCCATACCAGGCAGTGATGCAACCAGTCAGGATGCTCTCGATGGTGCAGCTGTAGAACCTTTTGAGAATCTGAGGACCCATGCCAAATCTTTTCAGTGTCCTGAGGGGGAATAGGTTTTGTTGTGCCCTCTTCACAACTGTCTTGGTGTGCTTGGACAATGTTAGTTTGATGGTGATGTGGACACCAAGGAACTTGAAGCTCTCAACATGCTTCACTGCAGTCCCGTCGATGAGAATGGGGGCATGCTCAGTCCTCTTTTTCCTGTAGTCCACAATCATCTGACCCTTCCCTATTGGCTGTCTCATCGCTGGTGGTGATCAGGCCTATCACTGTTGTGTCATCGGCAAACTTAATGATGGTGATGGAGTCGTGCCTGGCCGTGCTATCATGAGTGAACAGGGAGTACAGGAGGGGCTGAGCACGCACCCCTGAGGGGCCCCTGTGTTGAGGATCAGCGTGGCAGATATGTTGTTACCTACCCTTACCACCTGGGGGCGGCCCGTCAGGAAGTCCAGGATCCAGTTGCAGAGGGAGATGTTTAGACCCAGGGTCCTTAGCTTATTGATGAGCTTCGAGGGCACTATGGTGTTGAATGCTGAGCTGTAGTCAATGAATAGCATTCTCACATAGGTGTTCCTTTTGTCCAGGTGGGAAAGGGGCAGTGTGGAGTGCAATAGAGATTGCATCATCTGTGGATCTGTTGGGGCGGTATGCAAATTGGAGTGGGTCTAGGGTTTCTGGGATGATGGTGTTGATGTGAGCCATGACCAGCCTTTCAAAGCACTTCATGGCTACAGATGTGAGTGCTACGGGTTCGTAGTCATTTAGGCAGGTTACCTTAGTGTTCTTGGGCACAGGCAGTATGGTGGTCTGCTTGAAACATGTTGGTATTACAGACTCAGACAGGGAGAGGTTGAAAATGTCAGTGAAGACACTTGCCAGTTGGTCAGCGCATGCTCGCAGTACATGTCCTGGTAATCCATCTGGCCCTGCGGCTTTGTGAATGTTGACCTGTTTAAAGGTCTGACCTGTTTAAAGGTTACTCACATCGGCTGTGGAGTGCGTGATCACACAGTCTTCCGGAACAGCTGGTGCTCTCATGCATGTCTCAGTGTTATTTGCCTCGAGGTGAGCATAGAAGTAGTTTAGCTTGTCTGGTAGGCTCGTGTCACTGGGCAGCTCTCGGCTGTGCTTCCCTTTGTAGTCTGTAATGGTTTGAAAGCCCTGCCACATCCGATGAGCATCAGAGCCGGTGAAGTACGTTTCGATCTTAGTCCTGTATTGACGCTTTGTCTTTTTGATGGTTCATTGGAGGGCATAGTGGGATTTCTTATAAGCTTCCGGTTTAGAGTCCCGCTCATTCAATGCGGTGTTAGCGCCAACAGCTATGAAGAATACAAATGAAAACTCTCTCGGTAGGTGTGTGGTCTAAAGCTTATCATGAGATACTCTACCTCTGGCGAGCAATAGCTCGAGACTTCCTTAGATATCGTGCACCAGCTGTTATTTACAAAAATACATAGTCTGCTTCCCCTTGTCTTACCAGATGCCGCTGTTCAATTTTGCCGGTAGCGGCAACATTATGTTCAAAATAAGTTTAAAAAATAAGTTACGTTTATTAGGTTGAAGATATAGAGCAATTTTTGGTTTACAAGCGAAAAAGACATGTTCGAGTAATGTTCGTGCATCCTCTCAACAAAAAGCCCCGTAGCAGATAGCTGTATACGGATGTGGGGATCTTGACAAACTTAGCAGTGAGTGATGACCATGAAAACACACAAGACTGATGGCTATAGCTATGCTCAACAAGTATATTATTCTTCTGGTTTTATGTAGCTCTATTTGTGATACTTTACCTTGCCTCGTTGGCTTGTTAGCTTGCAAGGTAATCAACCCTCAAAAGACATCTGCGATGTTGTAATGTCGACAATAACCATCTGATTACCTGTTTTCTGACTTCCGTGAACTGCATCTGAATTTGATCATATTTACTTACATGCAAACAAACCGCTTTCTGATTTGAAACTGTGCTTGCAACTTTTCATGACGTAGCCGGGAAATGGGTCTTTGCACTGGCAGTCAGTGCCGTTTACGATGAGGGAAGACAATCATTTTTCTCATGTGCATGGCCTTATTTTTATTACAGCATGTTGGATAACTGTCATTCATATTCCATTCACCCAGTTCAATGTAACATCGATAGGTTTAGGATCCTACATGATGCTCAAATTTTCCCTATACCCATCATGAGGTCACTACAAGCTAGCCTATGAATGAAAGTTTACAACGTAGTTCAATGTAAGTTCAATGTAACATCGATACGTTTAGGATCCTACATGATGCTCAAATTTTCCCTATACCCATCATGAGGTCACTACAAGCTAGCCTATGAATGAAAGTTTACAACGTAGGTTCACACAGGTCGAGAGAAACATTTGAGATGACAGACAGTGACACATGGACAGATAGTGACACATTCAATACCGTCTTTCACACTCTTACCTGTATCTAGCTTATCTAGGGTGTAATCATTAGTCCAACAGTTGCAAACAATAGTTTCTATTGGACAAATTCAGGTATTTTTTATCGCTGTTTCGTTTGCTTCCGTTTAAGAAACGTTTTCAACAGAATCAGCGGAATGAATACACCCCTGATCATTCCTTCTCACCTCTACGCACTCTCCTCCTCTCACCTTTTCCCTTCGTTTGTGGACTTCAGTGAACAACACATCAGCTGTATGTGACCAGGCGAAAAAACCTTTCCAAACCAAATCATAACTGCTACACGCAGCCTACATCGTTGTTCCCATATGAGCTAAAGTAACGTCCTAGTCAACATAGCTAATAGAACTAATGTGTTAGTAAACCCACTACAATCATGCAGTGACGTTCCAGTGTACAGTCAGTAAGCAGTTACACCAGCGGGCTTGAGGAAGAGGAGGATGTTGAGTGCCATCTCGACAGCGCATGGGTGCCATATTGGAGAGAGTTGTAAAGGAGAGGGGAGATGTAGAACCACTAGCTCCTTTCTCAACATGGTCTCATTAGAATGTCAAAATAGTGGCATTTAACCATTGTAGCTATACAGTGTGCCACTTTAAGCTGACATATTAGTTAAGTGTCACTTAAATTGACGTATCACTTGTATGTCACTATAATGGTGTCTTTATAACATTACTGACTGACTGATCACTGATTTGTACGGTAAGGGGAGCTAGATTCTCCATTACAACAGTAACTAATAAAGCTGGTCTCTTCAGCTGCTTTGTTCTGGCAGTGGCTGTCCAGTTATTCTTAGTCAGAATGTCACTGGTGGTATATGATGAGAAGAGGGGGCTGGCAAGTCCAGCTTGCGTTGTTTACTGATATACCAGAGGCAGGTGTGGACAGTAAATGCTTTAAATAACCCCCCAACCCAGCACACAAAGAGATGGCCTTGGATGAAGCCTGTTAGTGTCTTTTTAAACCCTATCACACGGCATTGAACTATCTTAACACACACACGCATACATGCTTGTGCGCGCGCAAATGCAATCACACAGGCGCATACACTAAAACACATGCATACGTGCATGCACACACACGTGCGCACACACACACGCATACGTGCGCACACACACACACACACACTAGAGCTGGGCCGATAAACCAAAAATGATCGACACCGACCATAGCGATCACAGGCATTTTGCTGATATCGTTCAGCAGTCAAATGTTATAGTGAAATTGATTTTTGTCCATATCGCCCAGCTGCCATCTCTCTCTCTCTCTCTCTCTCTCTCTCTCTCTCTCTCTCTCTCTCTCTCTCTCTCTCTCTCTCTCTCTCTCTCTCTCTCTCTCTCTCTCTCTCTCTCTCTCTCTCTCTCTCTCTCTCTCTCTCTCTCTCTCTCTCTGTCTGTCTGTCTGTCTCTCTCTCTCTCTCTCTCTCTGTCTGTCTGTCTCTCTGTCTCTCTGTGTCTCTGTGTCTCTGTCTCTCTGTCTCTCTGTGTCTCTGTGTCTCTGTGTCTCTGTGTCTCTGTCTCTCTCTCTCTCTCTCTCTCTCTGTCTGTCTCAGCCAGTCTGAGCTCCATGTTTAATAGTGTAGAACAGTGTGCAAGCTTCAAGGACTAATCAGAGATCACGGTAAAAGGATAAAAGGAGACAGAGAAAGGGGGGGGTGATGGAGGAGGGGAAGAAAGAGAGGAACTTGGATCAGGGGAGAGACAAAAGTGAGAGACGGTGAGTGGAGAGGGGAGGGAGATACAGGCAGGAGAGGGGGGTTGATAGAGAAAGAAATCAAGGATGGAAAAGTAGTCTGCCAGATAAAGGGAGAGGTTTGAAAGGAGTTATGGCGTGACTGGATCTCAGGTGCAAACACAATCACTAATAACCCTATAACCCTTGTTCTTTGAGAGGGTGTTCAAGGCCAGTCTTTCAATAGAAGAGGCTTTACCCATTTCGCCCTTGGTCTCAATTATGAGACAAGGCCATTATGGGGCCAGATGAAAAGGAACACAGAGAATGAACTAGCCCCCACCCCCGTTTTCTGTGAATGTTCAACTACCAATAGGTTTAAGATTATCTTGTTTTATACTGTACAGTCCGGAAGCTAGAGTGGAAACCGGTCGCATTCCGCTTCGCTCCTCAGGTAGTATCACATTTTCACATTCTCATTTCATTTCATTACAGTACAACGGTTTGATTTGTTTAATCTTAGCTAGCTACTTAGCCGTCTTTGTATCAAAGATAATTGCGTAGCTAGCCAGCTATTCTTCGTTCTTTTAACGTAACTTTTAACGTAACGTAGTCAACACTGCTACCTAGCCAGCTTCGCTACCTTCCGCTTCGCTCCTCAGGTAGTATCACATTTTCACATTCTCATTTCATTTCATTACAGTACAACGGTTTGATTTGTTTAATCTTAGCTAGCTACTTAGCCGTCTTTGTATCAAAGATAATTGCGTAGCTAGCCAGCTATTCTTCGTTCTTTTAACGTAACTTTTAACGTAACGTAGTCAACACTGCTACCTAGCCAGCTAGCCACCGAACAGCAACACTGTAGTAACTATTACATTCAACGGAACGACTCGATTAGTGTAGTGTTAGCTAGCTACATAGTTGTCTTTGCTGTCTTTGTTTCTAAGATAACTGCGTAGTTTAGACTAATTCGGTTAGCTAGCCAGCTATTTTTCGTCCTTTTAACGTAACGTAACGTAGTCAACACTGCTCGCTAGCCAGCTAGCCACCGAATAGCAACACTGTAGAAACTATTACATTCAACGGATCAACGGAACGATTGATTAGTGTAGTGTTAGCTAGCTACATAGTTGTCTTTGCTGTCCTTGTATCTAAGACAATTGTGTAGTTTATACTAATTAACGAGCCAGTTACCGAGGTTACATAGCTAGCTACCGAGGTTACCTAGCCAGCGACACTCTCAAACAAAGTCAACAACGCAGCCACTGCTAGCTAGCCCACTTCCGCAGTACTGTATCATTTTAATAATTTTGGTCAATAAGATTTCTGCAACGCAAGCTTAACTTTCTGAACATTCGAGACGTGTAGTTCACGTGTCATTCCAATCTCCTTTGCATTAGCGTAGCCTCTTCTGTAGCCTGTCAACTATGTGTCTGTCTATCCCTGTTCTCTCCTCTCTGCACAGACCATACAAACGCTTCACACCGCGTGGCCGCGGCCACCCTAACCTGGTGGTCCCAGCGCGCACCACCCACGTGGAGTCCCAGGTCTCCGGCAGCCTCTGGAACTGCCGATCTGCGGCCAACAAGGCAGAGTTCATCTCAGCCTATGCTTCCCTCCAGTCCCTCGACTTCTTGGCACTGACGGAAACATGGATCACCACAGATAACACTGCTACTCCTACTGCTCTCTCCTCGTCTGCCCACGTGTTCTCGCACACCCCGAGAGCTTCTGGTCAGCGGGGTGGCGGCACCGGGATCCTCATCTCTCCCAAGTGGTCTTTCTCCCTTTCTCCCCTTACCCATCTGTCTATCGCCTCCTTTGAATTCCATGCTGTCACAGTTACCAGCCCTTTCAAGCTTAACATCCTTATCATTTATCGCCCTCCAGGTTCCCTTGGAGAGTTCATCAATGAGCTTGATGCCCTGATAAGCTCCTTTCCTGAGGACGGCTCACCTCTCACAGTTCTGGGTGACTTTAACCTCCCCACGTCTACCTTTGACTCATTCCTCTCTGCCTCCTTCTTTCCACTCCTCTCCTCTTTTGACCTCACCCTCTCACCTTCCCCCCCTACTCACAAGGCAGGCAATACGCTCGACCTCATCTTTACTAGATGCTGTTCTTCCACTAACCTCATTGCAACTCCCCTCCAAGTCTCCGACCACTACCTTGTATCCTTTTCCCTCTCGCTCTCATCCATCACTTCCCACACTGCCCCTACTCGGATGGTATCGCGCCGTCCCAACCTTCGCTCTCTCTCCCCCGCTACTCTCTCCTCTTCCATCCTATCATCTCTTCCCTCTGCTCAAACCTTCTCCAACCTATCTCCTGATTCTGCCTCCTCAACCCTCCTCTCCTCCCTTTCTGCATCCTTTGACTCTCTATGTCCCCTATCCTCCAGGCCGGCTCGGTCCTCCCCTCCTGCTCCGTGGCTCGACGACTCATTGCGAGCTCACAGAACAGGGCTCCGGGCAGCCGAGCGGAAATGGAGGAAAACTCGCCTCCCTGCGGACCTGGCATCCTTTCACTCCCTCCTCTCTACATTTTCCTCTTCTGTCTCTGCTGCTAAAGCCACTTTCTACCACTCTAAATTCCAAGCATCTGCCTCTAACCCTAGGAAGCTCTTTGCCACCTTCTCCTCCCTCCTGAATCCTCCTCCCCCTCCTCCCCCCTCCTCCCTCTCTGCAGATGACTTCGTCAACCATTTTGAAAAGAAGGTCGACGACATCCGATCCTCGTTTGCTAAGTCAAACGACACCGCTGGTTCTGCTCACACTGCCCTACCCTGTGCTCTGACCTCTTTCTCCCCTCTCTCTCCAGATGAAATCTCGCGTCTTGTGACGGCCGGCCGCCCAACAACCTGCCCGCTTGACCCTATCCCCTCCTCTCTTCTCCAGACCATTTCCGGAGACCTTCTCCCTTACCTCACCTCGCTCATCAACTCATCCTTGACCGCTGGCTACGTCCCTTCCGTCTTCAAGAGAGCGAGAGTTGCACCCCTGCTGAAAAAACCTACACTCGATCCCTCCGATGTCAACAACTACAGACCAGTATCCCTTCTTTCTTTTCTCTCCAAAACTCTCGAACGTGCCGTCCTTGGCCAGCTCTCCCGCTATCTCTCTCAGAATGACCTTCTTGATCCAAATCAGTCAGGTTTCAAGACTAGTCATTCAACTGAGACTGCTCTTCTCTGTATCACGGAGGCGCTCCGCACTGCTAAAGCTAACTCTCTCTCCTCTGCTCTCATCCTCCTAGACCTATCGGCTGCCTTCGATACTGTGAACCATCAGATCCTCCTCTCCACCCTCTCCGAGTTGGGCATCTCCGGCGCGGCCCACGCTTGGATTGCGTCCTACCTGACAGGTCGCTCCTACCAGGTGGCGTGGCGAGAATCTGTCTCCTCACCACGTGCTCTCACCACTGGTGTCCCCCAGGGCTCTGTTCTAGGCCCTCTCCTATTCTCGCTATACACCAAGTCACTTGGCTCTGTCATAACCTCACATGGTCTCTCCTATCATTGCTATGCAGACGACACACAATTAATCTTCTCCTTTCCCCCTTCTGATGACCAGGTGGCGAATCGCATCTCTGCATGTCTGGCAGACATATCAGTGTGGATGACGGACCACCACCTCAAGCTGAACCTCGGCAAGACGGAGCTGCTCTTCCTCCCGGGGAAGGACTGCCCGTTCCATGATCTCGCCATCACGGTTGACAACTCCATTGTGTCCTCCTCCCAGAGCGCTAAGAACCTTGGCGTGATCCTGGACAACACCCTGTCGTTCTCAACTAACATCAAGGCGGTGGCCCGTTCCTGTAGGTTCATGCTCTACAACATCCGCAGAGTACGACCCTGCCTCACACAGGAAGCGGCGCAGGTCCTAATCCAGGCACTTGTCATCTCCCGTCTGGATTACTGCAACTCGCTGTTGGCTGGGCTCCCTGCCTGTGCCATTAAACCCCTACAACTCATCCAGAACGCCGCAGCCCGTCTGGTGTTCAACCTTCCCAAGTTCTCTCACGTCACCCCGCTCCTCCGCTCTCTCCACTGGCTTCCAGTTGAAGCTCGCATCCGCTACAAGACCATGGTGCTTGCCTACGGAGCTGTGAGGGGAACGGCACCTCAGTACCTTCAGGCTCTGATCAGGCCCTACACCCAAACAAGGGCACTGCGTTCATCCACCTCTGGCCTGCTCGCCTCCCTACCACTGAGGAAGTACAGTTCCCGCTCAGCCCAGTCAAAACTGTTCGCTGCTCTGGCACCCCAATGGTGGAACAAACTCCCTCACGACGCCAGGACAGCGGAGTCAATCACCACCTTCCGGAGACACCTGAAACCCCACCTCTTCAAGGAATACCTAGGATAGGATAAAGTAATCCTTCTGACCCCCCCCACCCCCCTTAAAAGATTTAGATGCACTATTGTAAAGTGGTTGTTCCACTGGATGTCATAAGGTGAATGCACCAATTTGTAAGTCGCTCTGGATAAGAGCGTCTGCTAAATGACTTAAATGTAAATGTAATAGACACATTCACTATAAAAAATCAACCATATATTCACACTCATCCCAACCTGACAGTTACTGATCAGACAGTTGGTGGAATACCTTTGGCATCGTTTCCCCTGTGGCCATTCCAGCTGTTGCTTTCAGCTGCCTAGATCATACAGTCCACTCAAACCTCAATCCTATTGTGTTGTTCTATTGTTGCTACTGTGGCATCCTTGGCCGCAGGTCTGCAGTGCTGACTGTAAGTCTATCTGGCTGGATGGCATTGACCGGTGTGGGTGGGGGTTTGGGGGTTGGTGGTGGGGGCACTGGAGGGGACGTGTCAGTAGTCTATATTTACCACCTTGAGTGCATTGTGTTTGGCCATATTCTCTTTGTGAAGGACACTTTGTGTCCAGGGCCAGGATCACCTTCACTGCTCATACAGGGAGAGGCAGAGCGAGGAGCACGGGAGAGAAAGAAAAGAGGTACTGTAAAGAGAGGTGAGACAGGGAGATTAAGAGAGCGTGAGAAAAGTAATTGAGAGAGACAGACAGTGAAAGGTGACAGAGGAAAGAGAGAGAGAGAGACGTGTGTCCTTCATGCTCATCTTGAGGGCCTGTGGAGTATAACCCTTTCTTCAAAGACAAACGTAAGTGGCTTTTTAATTCACCCTTAAGGTACACCGTCATGTCATGATGTAATCACTTCCTATTTTCTTTCCAACGGATTCTCATCCACAAGGACGTGTTAAGGATACATTACAAGGGTCATAAACGTCACATGAATATATAGTGAAAACCAGTGCTGGGAAAGTAACCCAATGACAATTTACGTCTGGAGACGTAATAAGTAAGGGAGAATGATGGACTTTTAATTAAGCCAATGGCAGTGGTGCAAAGTACTTTAGTAAAAATACTTTAGAGAACTACTTAAGTTGTTTTTTTGGGTATCTGTACTTTACTTTACTATTACTTTTACATTTACTTCACTACATTCCTAAAGAAAAGAATGTACGTTTTACTCCATACAATTTCCCTGACACCCAAAAGTACTCATTACATTTTCAATGCTTGGCAGGACAGGAAAATGGTTCAATTCACGTACTTATCGAGAGAACATCCCTGGTCATCCCTCTGTCTCTGATCTGGCGGACTCACTAAACACAAATGCTTCGTCGGTAAATGATGTCTGAGTGTTGGAGTGTGCCCCTGGCTATCCATACATTTTAAACAAAACAAGAAAATGGTGCCATCTGGTTTGTTTTTTATAAGGAATTTGAATTTATTTATACTTTTGCCTTTCATGCTTAAGTATATTTTAGCAATTACATTTACTTCTGATATTTAAGTATATTTAAATCCAAATACTTTTAGACTTTTACTCAAGTATTATTTAACTGGGTGACTCACTTTTACTTGAGTCATTTTCTATTCAGGTATATTTTTCTATTAAGGTATCTTTACTTTTACTCACGTGTACTTTTTCCATCACTGGCCAATGGGATGGCATATGTGTTTACAAAAATGTTTGACTATGTTTCAGTGTTTTGTATTATTTCTTCATTTTTCCTCAAATTCATGTGGTAGAACGTCATCCTCTTCCTCCACGGAGTAGCCTCATCGGCCTCCATATGCAAATAATTCATGTTACTATACTGCTGAGCTTTGCATGGTCTAGGACATTTCCCTTTGTCTCCATGAGATAAGTATTTTTTAAATTGAACTTATATTTAACTAGGCAAGTCAGTTCAAAATAAATTCTTATTAACAATGACAGCCTACTGGGGAATAGTTACAGTGGCTTGTATTCACCCCCCTTGGCATTTTTCCTACTTTGTTGACTTACAACCTGGAATTAAAATAGATTTTTGGTTGGGTTTGTATCATTTGATTTACACAACATGCATACCACTTTGAAGATGCAACATATTTTTTCTTGTGAAACAAACAAGAAGTAAGACAACAAAAAAACAGAACTTGTCCGTGCATAACTATTCACCCAATTTGAGTCTTCTCTGACCAGACTACCTTCTTCCATATGTTTGGAGAGTCTCCCACATTACTTTTGGCGAACACCAAACGTGTTTGCTTATTTTTTTCTTTAAGCAATGGCTTTTTTTCTGGCCACTCTTCTGTAAAGCCCAGCTCTGTGGAATGTACGGCTTAAAGTGGTCCTATGGACAGATACTCCAATCATATCTCAAGCTGGTTGAGTGTCAAAAGAGTCTCTACTTTTGGCAGCCTTCATGGATATGAGTTGAAATTACTCTCTCAGGACGATTAGGTAAAGCTCACATGTGTTGTTCAAACAATCCATGATCTACCAAATAACAAATAATTCATCCCCGTGTTACTTTGTCTTTTGTCATCAGAGAGTTGGACTGTGCAGTCTACTCAAGACGTAGGGGAAATTGCACTGTGAGCAGAAAGAACATTACTCTCCACTTTCTCCACAGGGGTCCGGGTATCCAGACACGCACCAGCTAAGACAGATGCATTTTAATACGCTGGAGGTTGACCTGTTAACCACCTCTGTACAAACAACCCTTAAGTTTCTCACAACAATGAGCTGTGAAGGGAAACCAGTGGGGATGCTATCCTGTTGAAGCTTTTGCCATTAGCCGCTTGCTAACATCAAACATCAGCTAACATTCAAAGCATTAAAGCATTAGACACTAGCCACTCGCTAATGTTAGCCCAGGTCGTCCAATGTAATTCGAACAGACCAGAAGGAAAAACAAATGAGGGTGTTTATAATGCTAACGCGCTAACACTGGTGACAGTTGCTTGTGAGAGTGGGTGAAGGAAGTTATCACTCAGGCTCTGGCCTGGTTCTGTTGGTTGGGCGAGCTGCAGTGTCGGCCTCCCCCAGAGCAGAGAGTGATTAATGACTGCTTGGGTGGCAGGCAGCGGCATGGTGGCAGACCTGAACTAATGAATTATAACTCGCTCAATGGCCCACAAAGGGCCAGTTCATTTAACAGAGGCCTGAAGCACACCTTTCTCCATGCCAGCTGCACCTGTCTTTACTTCAAACACAAACAACACATTGGATTGTGTTGTTTTTGTGCTAATATGATATTACATGTTTTGGATGCATTTCCATTGACACCTGGCTATTTGAGATCCACCATGAGCATAATTACTATGGTCATAAATGTACATATTCCTCACAATGAAAGTGAAAAGAGATCTCTGTAGCATTCCTTTGCGAGTCTCCATCATGTCAACCCACAGAGTGGTCCTACTGTGCAATGTTAGATGATACATCCTCCTCCCTTCATCCCTCCCTCATCTCTCCTACCTCCACAGGTGTTGGTCAGGGGTTCACCATGGCAACCAAGACGCTGATGACACGGGTCCAGGAAGAGCAGTCCCACCAGATGTCCCACAGCATGGCACTGGCCTCGCAGATCAAGAAGAAAACCTTCACCTCCAGGTAAAGGCACCCTGGCACACACACCCTGCTTCGTCATCATACCATAGATCATGTTCATCCAATGCTTTTTATAAAAAATTAGATAGAATAAAGAATTTCCAGAAGATATCTAGTTGAATATGGTGTTCTGTATATACACTATATACAAAATATGTGGACACCCCTTCACATTAGTGGATTCGACTATTTCAGTCACACCCGTTGCTGACAGGTGTATAAAATTAGACAAACAATGGCAGTAGAATGGCCTTACTGAAGAGCTCAGTAACCTTCAACGTTGTACCGTCACAGGATGCCACCTTTCCAACGAGTCAGGTCAACTGTACGTGCTGTTATTGTGAAGTGGAAACGTCTAGGAGCAACAGTGGCTCAGTCGCGATGTGGTAGACCACACAAGCTCACAGAACGGGACCGCTGAGTGCTGAAGCGCGTAGTGTGTAAAAATCATCTGTCCTCGGTTGCAACACTCACTACCAAAGTTCCAAACTGCCTCTGGAAGAAATGTCAACACAAGAGCTGTTTGGCGAGAGCTTCATGAAATAAGTTTCCATGGCCAAAATTGCCTAAAATTGCCATGCACAATGCCAAGCGTTGGCTGGAGTGGTGCACTCTAACCCGGACGCTCGGGTTAGAGTGCTCGGCCTCCGACTGCAAGGCACTACAGAGGGTAATGCGTAAGGCCCAGTACATCACTGGGGCCAAGCTTCCTGCCATCCAGGACCTCTATACCAGCCTGTGTCAGAGGAAGGCCCTAAAAATTGCCGAAGACTCCAGCCACCCTAGTCATAGATGGTTCTCTCTGCTACCGCACTGCAAGTGGTACCGGAGCGCCAAGTCTTGGTCCAAAAGGCTTCTTAACAGCTTCTACCCCAAAGCCATAAGACTCCTGAACAGCTAATAAAATGGCTACCCGGACTATGTGCATTGCCCCCCTCCCACCCCACCCCCATTTTTACACTCCTGCTACTCTCTGTTTATTATCCATGCATTGTCACTTTACCTCTACCTACATGTACATATTACCTCAATTACCTCGACTAACCTGTGTCCCCGCACATTGACTCTGTACCGGAACCCCCTGCATATAGCCCCGGTACTGTTATTTTATTGTTGCTCTTTAATTATTTGTTATTTTTCTATTTTGTTCTTTTTTATTTTATTTTATTATTATTTTTTAAATACTTTCTTAACAGTTGCTTTTCTTAAAACTGCATTGTTAGTTAAGGGCTTGAAAGTAAGGATTACCCTGAAAGTAAGGATTTCCCTGTTGTATATGTGATCATACTTTGTAACTATTGTACTGTGTTTTTAAAGAAAGGAATAACCAGCCTGTGGTCCAAGTTGACTGGTGTTTATTCTGATGATAGACACAAGAAAGCACATTAGATATGCAGGACAACAGTATGTTGGGGTGGCAGGTAGCCTAGTGGTTAGAGTGTTGGGCTAGTAACCGTAAAACTTGCTAGATCAAATCCCTGAGCTGACAAGGTAAAAATCTGTTGTTCTGTCCCTGAACAAGGCAGTTAACCCACTGTTTTTAGGCTGTCATTGTAAATAAGAATTTGTACTTGCCTAGTTAAATAAAGGTTTAAAAAAAAAAAAAATGTTGATGGCTGTAGATTTGTGATTCAAAGAATGCATGTCAATATCAGACTGGGTATTTTGTATTCAAACATCATAACAATGACAAAAATGTTACAAAATTCAATAAAGGGAAGTACCTGACGATAAACACAAGGAAGCACATTAGATTTGCAGGCTATAGATTTGTGATTTGTCTGTTAGCATGGAAATAACTGAATTAGCAGGGAGCTAATGTGACCATTACAATTAGAGCATGCTAGCTAACTCGTTCTTATTGCAATAATATATAAAAGTCTAACAGATAATGTATACATACACAGTATAGTGGTTAGAGCTTTGGGGGTCAAATCCCCGAGCTGACAAGGTAAAAATCTGTCGTTCTACCCCTGAGCAAGGAAGTTAACCCACATTTCCCGGGGCGCTGTGGATGTTGATTATGGCAGTCCCCCGCACCTCTCTGATTCAGACGGGTTGGGTTAAATGCGGAAGACACATTTCAGTTGAAGGCATTCAGTTGTACAACTGACTAGGTATCCCCCTTTCCCTATATACACATCTGGAGATATACACTACCGTTCAAAAGTTTGGGGTCACTTAGAAATGTCCTTGTTTTTGAAAGAAAAGCACATTTTTTTGTCCATTAAATAACATCAAATTGATCAGAAATACAGTGTAGACATTGTTAATGTTGTAAATGACTATTGTAGCTGGAAACGGCAGATTTTTAATGGAATATCTACATAGGCGTACAGAGGCCCATTATCAGCAACCATCCCTCCTGTGTTCTACTGTCACGTTGTGTTAGCTAATCTAAGTTTATCATTAAGGCTAATTGATCATTAGAAAAACCTTTTGCAATTATGTTAGCACAGCTGAAATCTGTTGTTCTGATTAAAGAAGCAATAAAACTGGCCTTCTTTAGACTAGTTGAGTATCTGGAGCATCAGCATATATGGGTTCAATTACAGGCTCAAAATGGCCAGAAACAAATAACTTTCTTCTGAAACTCATCAGTCTATTCTTGTTCTGAGAAATTAAGGCTATTCCATGCAAGAAATTGCCAAGAAACTGAAGACCTCATACAACGCTGTGTACTCCCTTCACAGAACAGCGCAAACTGGCTCTAACCAGAATAGAAAGAGGAGTGGCAGGCCCCGGTGCACAATTGAGCAAGAGGACAAGTACATTAGAGCGTCTCGTTTGAGAAACAGACACCTCACAAGTCCTCAACTGGCAGCTTCACTAAATAGTACCTGCAAAACACTAGTCTCAACTTCAACAGTGAAGAGGTGACTCCGGGATGCTGGCCTTCTAGGCAGAGTTCCTCTGTCCAGTGTCTGTTCTTTTGCCCATCTTTTCTTTTTATTGGCCAGTCTGAGATATGGCTTTTTCTTTGCAACTCTGCCTAGAAGGCCAGCATCCCGGAGTCTCCTCTTCACTGTTGACGTTGAGACTGGTGCTTAAAGCTGCAATATGTACATCCGATCTGTTATTCTCATTGAAAGCAAGTCTAAGAAGCAGTAGATCTGTTCTATGTGTGCTATTTCTATGCTTCCCGTTATGAAGTTTAGTTTTTTATTCTTTTATTTTCGTTTTTTTACACCAGCTTCAAACAGTGTAAAATACAATATTTTTGCAGTTGAGACCCAACATAACAATAATAATAATAAATTACAATTGTAGAATGCTTTTCATTAGCAGATGTAAATCACAAAGCTCTTCGCATTGAGAGCAACCATTAAAATAGAAAAAAGCTTTAATAAAAGGGCTATAAACTTTCAAAGATAGCTAGTGGTTTAGTACTATACAAGATACAGAGAATAATGAAGGAATCGACAAGGACAAAACAACAGAACTCTAAGCTAACATATAAGACCAACAACAGACATCACATGCTTTTGAATATAGGGTGGGTAATTTCAATCGTAGAAATATAATGAATATATCCTGTCCCTTCAGACCACTGTAGTTTAGCTGGTACACCATTGAAATGTAAATTGAATTGAACATTTCACTTCTAATTGCTACCACAAATATGGCATCCGGTCCACCCACCATTAAATGTCAATTTCTGTTCTATTATCTATATTTCTATGATTTCAATAGGTTTCTTATGGAGGATGTGGTTCTCAACTATGTGGTTCTCAACTTTTATCCACAAGGGTCCATTACACTTTAACAAGAGCAACTACAGCTGCATTCAGGAGATGCTTTGAGAGATAATGCTTGTATCAGGTCTTATGTGGGCTGCTTGGCCTATATTTGGGGTTTTGAATTGCCCCACACTACAAAACATTTCTGAAAGTCAGAGTTTATTTCCCCCACAAAGTGAATACAGCCAGCTAATATATGTAGCCATATTGCTTCAGGCACTCCTTTCAGAAAGAACGCCTACTTGTGATGACAATGCAAATTGTTGTGACTTCCCATTTTATTTTGTTTATTTGCTTGGACAGTTCCCCATTTCACAGAGCTCAGAGAGAGCAACTTCTGCTTTTTCTTTTGTTTGGTTCCTGGACTGTTCCGCAGCGTGCAGAGAGAGAGTGATAGGGTGTTGTTGAATAATGTAGCATGGAGCCTAAGGCTGGACAATATCACTCTGGCTCTGGTCCACTAAGCACACACAGTAAATAGAGGCCTGCTCCTTCAGAAAAGTGTGTGGTTTCGATATTGATATCATTACTCCCCAAAATGTTGCTGAAAAACAACACTATGGGGGAGAAAACACACTAGCAAAACTTTACAGAGTTATAGTGTAAATTCATAGATGATAAGCTTTCAACGGGATCAATATTAATGCATCTCTTTCCAATATAGAACAGGATACATGGGCATCCTATGAGATACACTACATGACCAAAAGTATGTGGACACCTACTCGTCCAACATCTCATTCCAAAATCATGTGATTAATATGGAGTTGGTCCCCCTTTGCTGCTATAACAGCCTCCACTCTTTTCTGGGAAGGCTTTCCACTAGATGTTGGAACATTGCTGGGCGGACTTGCTTCCATTCAGCCACAAGAACATTAGTGAGGACGGGCACTGATGTTGGGCGATTAGGCTTGGCTCGCAGTCGGTCTTCCAAATCATCCCAAAGGTGTTTGATGGGGTTGAGGTCAGGGCTCTGTGCAGGCCAGTCAAATTCTTCCACATCGATCTCGACAAACAATTTCTGTATGGACCTCGCTTTGTAAACGGGGGAATTGTCATGCTGAAACAGGAAAGGGCATTCTCCAAACTGTTGCCATAAAGTTGGATGTACAGAATCATCTAGAATGTCATTGTATGCTTTAGTGTTAAGATTTACCTTCACTGGAACTAAGGGGTAGCCCGAACCATGAAAAACAGCCCCAGACCATTATTCCTCCTCCACCAAACTTTACAGTTGGCACTATGGTAGCTTTTTCCTGGAATCCGCCAAACCCAGATTCGTCCGTCAGACTGCCAGAGTCCAACTGACGGCGAGCTTTACACCACTCCAGCCGAGGCTTGGCATTGTGCATAGTGTTCTTAGGCTTGTGTGCACCTGCTCGGCCATGGAAACCCAATTCATGAAGCTCCCGAAGAACAGTTCTTGTGCTGACGTTGCTTCCAGAAAAGTTTGAAACTCAGTAGTGAGTGTTGCAACCGTGGATAGATGATTTGTACGCGCTACACGCTTCAGCACTTCAGCTGAGATGTTGTTGCTCCTAGACGTTTCCACTTCACAATAACAGCACTTACAGTTGACCGTGGCAGCTCTAGCAGGACAGAAAAGCTTGACGAACTGATTTGTTGTGCCATGTTGAAAGATACTGAGCTCTTCAGTAAGGCCATTCTACTGCCAATGTTTGTCTATGGAGATTGCATGGCTGTGTGCTCGATTTTATTCCACTGTCAGCAAACGGGTGTGGCTGAAATAGCCGAATCCACTAATTTGAAGCGGTGTCCACATACTTTTCTATATACATAATCGTGTATGTAAAAAATACAAGTAAAAAGCTGTATTCAAGTAAGTCTTTCCAACATAGAACAAGCCACAATTATGTAAAATATACCAGTAAAAAGATGTAGGATCTTAATTTGAGCCAGTTTGCTACAGAAGGAAAACAATCCTGCAGCAACAGGAAATGTGAATTATTTTGTGGATTATAATTATTAATAGACATTTTTTGTAGGGGTTGATAAATTTTTTGTTTGGTCAAATTAAGTCCGATTTTTTGGGGTCGACATTATTAACTTTAGAAGCCTTTTTAAACCTCAAGTACACTACATGTTTACATTTCCTGCTGTGCAGGAAAATTCTCAGCAACAAAAGAGTGATCGAATGACGATCCTACTGTATGGATTCATTAGCAGTCCTGTCTTAGAGATCTACCCAATGGCTTTCACTGTTTTTCTCTTCACGCCTCGGAGACATTTAACAACGTCTTGTTGGCTGTACCGAGACAAATACACCCTCTGCACCTGGTTTCACACCTCCCTGTAACAGGGTAAAAATGAGCTATCCAACCAGCCTAAGGCAAGTCTATGGAATAATAGCTTGTTTACACTAGTACCCCAAGAACAAATTTGATCTCATTCCTTTTGTTCGTCCATCCAGATTGCAGACCTGCAGGTTAGTCTAATTTAATAACTCCAGATGAAACAGGAACAGTAGAAATCGGGCCCTGCTAAATATGAAGGCAGATTTGAATCGAGACAATAAGGGTGGCTGGCTGTGATCCCTACTAAACCCTCATTGGTATCTGCTGGGTATTAAGGGCCTTTGTGTGCTCATGTGGAACTGCTACTCCTCTGCCCACTGTTGTGCCACTGCAGTGTCAAATCAAATCAAAAATGTATTTGTCACACGCTTCGTAGACAACAGGTGTAGACTTACTTATCAGTGAATCAGTGAAACGCTTACTTATGGGTCCTTTTGTGTGTGTGTGTGTGTGTGTGTGTGTGTGTGTGTGTGTGTGTGTGTGTGTGTGTGTGTGTGTGTGTGTGTGTGTGTGTGTGTGTGTGTGTGTGTGTGTGTGTGTGTGTGTGTGTGTGTGTGTGTGTGTGTGTGTGTGTGTGTGTGTGTGTGTGTGTGTGTGTGTGTGTGTGTGTGTGTGTGTGTGTGTGTGTGAGAGAGAATGACACTGGCCTAGCTCTAGATAGCTGAGAGGCACAAGAGACGCAAACAACACTTTTGAATTAGAACCACTACTGCGTGTTTCTGTCACAAACAGGCACCGAGCCATGGCTACTGGTGCATCCCCTGACACCATTTGTTTTATAAAGAAAAAATTGTTACATTGGAAATGATGGCATGTGATCATGCAACAGCAATTGAATACAATGCTGCTGCGTCTTATTTAAGCACGTCTACACAACATGCGCTGGGTTCAAAGCCAGAGGTCCACAGACAATCCTTATGATTCGTGACCCTGTTGCAATTGTTAAGAGCTGGGTTGTATTCATTAGTCCACACCGTATCAAAGTCTTTTGAAAAAGAAAACTAAAAAAATAAGCGTTTCCTATTGGGCAAGTTCTGGTTGTCCCTTCCTGTTTCATTTTGTTTTATTTTGTTAATTGCCAAATGAATATGACATAAAACATTGGCTGTTCGTTCCTCCTGTCTCTACAACCACGCCACGACAAAACAACATGGCTTTATGCACCACTGAAAAAGAGGAACAAAGCCGACTAGAACCAGCAGAACAGAAGGCAGCAGGTGATTATAACATTACTCTCAGTTGAGAGAAAACAGGTCAGCCACAGCATTGCCTGACTAGATTTCAGCTCGGTTAGGACCCCACATGAGAGCACCTATCTCAACCAGATATCACGTCAGCTGTTTTGTGGGACTTGTTATTCATGATCCATAAAAACAGGATGAACTCGCAGGGATGTTTAAAGATTCAACATGATGCTCATTTGTCATAACTGAGAAGACCACAGAGAAGATTTATGCACAATTGCTACAGCTGCCCTACTAAATCAAATTAAATCAAATTGTAAGGTATACACAGCAGGTGTAAACCTTACCGGTGAAATGCTTACTTACAAGACCTTAACCAACAATGCAGTTTTAAGAAAAATAAGAGTTAAGAAAATATTTACTAAATTAACTAAAGTAAAAAGAAAGTAACACAATAAAATAACAATAACGAGGCTATATACAGGGGGTACCGGTTAATCGAAGTAATTGAGGTATTATGTAATGTACTGTAGGTAGGGGTGAAGTGACTATGCATAGATAATAAACAGTGAGTAGCAGCAGTGTAAAGAAAATGGGGGGTAATTACAAAAAACGAATATTGTATAATCTCGTTAGAATGTTACCATGGTAATAAGTCATCACACAACTGATTTATTGTTCTTATCTTACCCTCGTCTTACATTGGTTTAGCACTGCTGTGTTCCCTTAAACTTGATTTGACGAAAGGCCTTGTATGTGTTACTTAAAAGCAAGAGATAACAACTTCAAATCTTACATTGAACAGACTTACACAATGCATCCGGAGGTGATATCACAAATTCTTTTACAAACCATTCAATAGCGACTACTGACTGGTGAATACAATGCTGCCTCTTAATTCCCTCTCTACCTTTATCCTGTATCTAGTCGCTGATCCAAATAAAGGCCTGTAGTCCACTCTAAGCTGTAGAGCTAGTCAGGTGGTCTTAGTTTGGCCAGCGACACTGACATCGTTATTCACAGAGGTTATCAGTCTCTATTATCATGCTCAACTTCAGCTCTATCTCAGCTGTTAATATTGCCCTTGTTTCTATTCAGCTGTTATTCTCAACGGCTTGTTCTGTTGGCGAGTAATCAGACTCCAGAGTACTTTGACAATTGCTGAGTGTCACAGGAATCGGAAATAATAAAAGCAAATGTAAGCAATGTTTCCGCATTTCATTTGACATTTTAATTTTAAAAGCCAAAGCCATGTCCCCAGTTTCAAAAACAATTGTTGAATAAAGCAATGTGCTTGTAATGTAGTTTTGTTCTTTAAAGGTCACCTATGAGCGGAACTCCCTCTGGTTGTGTGGCCTCCCCTGGTGGTCAGATTCAGAATAGCAGGACAGTTGTAACTACACTTGACTTGGGGCTAAGATTTCCTGTAGATGTCTGACACCCTCGTAGAAATGACACCATCTAGCTTCAGATACATGAACCCTGTCCCACAACTCTTGTCAGACAAAACAACCTCCTCATGATTAATTGATCATTTATTGAATTATCTGATTTCTACTTTGATTAAAATACCCAATGAATCTAATATGTTGTTGTTTGTTCTATGTCCCTGTGATGCACCAGTGATGAGGAGGCTTCCTACTCTGAGTTCTATCCCATCATTCCCGGTGATGTGATGTCGGTCAAGGAGATCCTGAACATCGGCAAATTCCCACGGCACAGGACATGGTATGTTGAGAAGAGTTACGCAGGTGTTAGGGTGTCTGATAGGGTGGCATGATCCTATTTCCTATTTCTGTAGCGTGAGGTAGCTTCATGTACAAGCACACCCCCCTGCATGGGACGCTAGTCAATACAATACAATTGGTACAATTCGTAACTATTATGCTAAATTATGCTTCTAAAACGCATTTACGCACCAGCAACGGCCCGTTGTAACAAGAGCACCCTGAGGTAAGATCAATGAATGTTATTATGAAACAATGTGTCAAATTGATGGCTAAGTCAGAGTCAATGTTCAAACTGAACCGTCTCAATCTGCGACACCTCAGCAAGCACAAAGCAAAGATATCTCTGCTGCATCTTCTCCTGACTAATTCATCCCTGCCTGGTAGTGTTTCCAGGCTTATCTCTCCTGTGTAGAGCACATCCAGAGTGAGGCGTGGGAGTAGTCCAGCAGTCTAGGTCGCTGCCTTCAGAATACATGTACCGTTGCTCACATGGATTTGAATCTGACCCACTGCACACTCTTTCATTCTACTTTTCCTGTTGCAATCACTTCTATATTTAAATCCCAGCCCCCGTCCCCGCAGGAGGCTTTTTGCCTTTTGGTAGGCCGTCATTGTAAATAAGAATTTGTTCTTAACAGACTTGCCTAGTTAAATAAAGGTTAAATAAAAATATATATCCAATCAAATAGAGAATAGACTCAGAACATGACTCTGCAGTCAGCACAGTCTCTGACTCTCTGTGGACAACTATCTGTATGATACATACCATAGGCCTCTAAGTTAGCAACGTCAGCTATAAAAATCAATGGGACCACATGAAACGCCAAAGCCAAAGCAATCTCTGCATCCTCCCACTCCACCATCCATGAAAAGATGAGATCAAGTTCCACTGGCGCTGGCCCCTTAGTTCAAGGGCCATCCTTCTGAAGCATCAGAGATTGACGATAAAACAAAGATTCCATTCATGTCTCTTTTTTGATTTTCGCTCTTCTTTTTCTCTGTCATTTAAAACTCCAGCTGCTCCATGACCTCATATACTGGCTCAATAAGTTTATATGTGATGCCAATAAACTAAACAATAATCCCTGATGACAATTTAGTTGAGGGCTTATTAACGAGCAAAGACGTTATAGAGGAGGGAGGGAAGAGAAAGGGGCTGCGGAGGAGGTGAATGTGATGGGTGCATCTTTCATTTAAAGATTATTTCACAAGCTTGGGGATTTCATAACCAGCTGTCATGGTAGAGGATGTTATACATCTCAAAATAAATAGGGCTCCAGACTGCAAGGTTTAGGTCACAGTAAACAGGATGGGAAGGGGGAACATGGCGTCTCATAACACCCTTATCCAGGGGCACCTTGCCCTGTCCCTATTGTTCATGTGGCTGATAATGTGATTCAATGTGATTCAATGTAGGCCGTCATTGTAAATAGAATTTGCTCTTAACTCTTTTACTTCAGCTTGAAGCTGGAGTTTTGCTAAGCCAATCTAAAAGGAGTTAGATTTGGCATCTCCAAGTATAATGTAACTGGAAAAAATGGTTGAAACAAAACATCAAGACCTTTCAGGTCCTTGAGGACCTCAACTCTAAAAACCGATCAGGTCATGCCATCACAGTACAAAGTTTAAAGTATGAAATAACTGTTCTGTGACAAACAAAAAACATGCTTGTTTGATCTATTCAAAGCATGTCAAAGCAGTACGAACCACGAAAGTAAACGCACTGAAATGAACTCTTACACAGTGCTATGAACTCTGGTTCCTCTCTAACAGGAAAGCCAAGAAAGTGTAAGAAGCAATCTGTCGGTCCAGTGATGAATAGAGAGATCGAGTGAAGAGGACCTTTTGTCCTTCAGAAAAGAGGACAAGTGTTTGACAGCAGGAAGATAGAGATGCCGACTGAGAGGAAGAGTAAAAAAGAAAGGAAAGTTGTGGATCACTTGAGAGAAAGCCCATGCATCTGACAGCAGTAATAAACCTCAGCTGTGCAGACGTGTCTGCATCTCGTTGTCATCTGAGTGGCATGCTCTTTTATGCTCTCTCGTCCTCCCATCAAGTGGAGTGCCAACCAGACCTCAGCCTGCTAACGTGCTTAGCTCTAATTCCAAGGCCCGGGCTCACCTTTTTATTTCTCTGCCTAGTAATCCCTTTCGCTCAGACATTAACAAGGTCTTTCTTCCTTCCGAAGTATATTTGCTGCATGGAAACCTAAAGCCGTTCCACCCAGGAGAGGAGCCGGATAGAAAGGGGATATTTTTGGGAGGAGAGAGTAGAGACTGATGAAATCCTCCTTGAGTGAATTTGGAAGGATATGTGGGATGGATTCTAAACCCCTTCATGGATTCGTTGAGTCTATTTCTGGAACACCTGAACGAACACCTCTGGGATATGAGATTGGCATGACATTTTGTTATGATTCGATAACAATGTGAACACGATGCACTCTCTCTCTATCTCTCTGTCTCTAACCCCCAATTAGTGGTGTGAGATTCTTGTTTATTCTTGTTTCACCTCTCTCTATTTCCCTCTCTCCCTCGCTCTTTCCTGCAAATCCCACCCTCCTATCTGGGAGGATAGTGTAAATTCAGGACAGTATGTAAATTCGCCGGATGACTCATGACTTAGCTCTTTTGTGGGGAGCTCTATACACTTCCAACAGCGTGAAATGATCTTGAAATGTCCACTTGGAGCAGAGTAAGCCATAACACTGCAGTTTTAGATGGACATATTTATTGCCCAGCCCTGACTGACAGCCACACAAAATCATCCCTGCAGCACTGAGTGTGTGTGTGCCACGTGGGTGTGTGGCACGTGTCTGCACACCGGTTTGTGTCAAGAACGCTGCTGGGTTTTATGCGCTCAACAGTTTCCCGTGTGTATCAAGAATAGTCCACCACCCAAAGGACATCCACCCAACTGTGGGAAGTATTGGTGTCAACATGGGCCAGCGTCCCTGTGGAATGCTTTCAACACCTTGTAGAGTCCATGCCCCAACAAATTGAGGCTGTTCTGAGGGCAAAATGGGGAGGGGGGGGGGGGGGGTGCAACTCAATATTAGGAAGGTGTCCTTAATGTTTTGTACACTCAGTGTATATTTATGCATGCATAAATGACCACTTCTACAATCATGCATGTGAGAATAAGTAAAGTGTAACTGATGTGTGTGTGTTCACACTACCAATTTCAGAGGACTATCACAGTCAGTCAGTCAGTCAGTCAGGCAATGGGACACCAGGATGGAAACCTCTCTAGATCAGAGAGAGCCTAGGAGTGTGTGTGTAATAAAAGGCAGATGGAGACCTTGATCGGGGCATGTGTGGGGCGGGATGGGCCACCAATCAAAGTGAATAACTGAATATCAACATTGCATAAGAACCAGGGCAATGACACAGCAGTTGTACAACTGAATGCCTTCATCTGAAATGTGTCTTCCACATTTAACCCAACCCCTCTGAACCAGGGAGGTGCAGGGGTGGGGGGCTGCCATAATCGACATCCACGTCTTCGGTGCCTGGGGAATAGTGGGTTAACTGCCTTGCTCAGAGCCAGAACGACAGATTTTTACCTTGCCAGCTCAGTGATTTGAACCCAAAGCTCTAACCACTATACTGTGTAAGTGTACGGTATCTGTTAGATATTGGGGGCTTTTATATGTTACCTGCCGTCTTGAC